>NC_056737.1:1893417138-1893717138 GCF_019279795.1 Protopterus annectens
CCTCCTCAAGTGCACATTCAAGTGGTATGTATATGTCAAACTTTCTGTATATTTTAACTGTGTTCACATGGTTAGTCATAGCAATGATGTGATCACGGATGTTGCTTTATGTCCCTACAATAGTTGAAGTTCATCTCTCTTCAACAGCACCATCTTCCATGAAGAGTTATCAGGTAAGTGCATTTTGTTTGAATTCCTGACATATGTTGCATATGCTGGATTTGTAGCTTGATTCTACACTCCATGTATGTAGATTCTGTTAAACAAACATGCAGACAGTAGACCTCATGTAAAGTCATTATTATTTGTAACACTGCAGTGAGATACATATGTCATATGTCTTTGATGCTATCCATCATGTGATTTAAGCATATTGTCCTGATTTGCATCTTCTGTATCTTCTTTTAGCACATAAACTATCTATATCATCCATCAGCCCATCCAGTGATCATGATGTGGTATCAGATTTGTCTCAGCATGGTATTATGGCCTTGGTGCACAGGACCTTGATGTATTAGGATAGCCTGCCCAAGATGTTCACAGTGATGTTGCTGCAGTTGTAGCCTCAGATGTGGAGGGGAACTTGTTTGGCCATTTGGAGGATGATTGGATATTGGATGTTATACTGGATGAGGCCATTGAATGACAGACCCCAATTGAGACTACTACTGATCAACCTGAAACAGGGCTTCACAGTAGATGTAAGTGTGCAGATGGTATGCATGGAGAGGTGTCAGAGGGTGTCCGACTCCTGCTGCAGGCAAATGAACATTCCAGCAGCATCATCGGTTAGACATTTGTGCACTTGCATGTGACACAGATTGTGTGGCACACTAGCTACATGTGATGTATGAAGGGCAGCAGTGCAGAAACTGTTAGATAATGGAAGCATTGTACACTCAAAATGAAAGCATGTTAGCTGAGACACAGTTGGTTGAAACCCTGACCTCTATTGTATTGTGTGGCCTGGCTGTGCACAGTAGATTGCAAGATGGTTGAGGCAGGCCATCTCTCCACAGAACAGCCTCTGCACATTGAACATTGGTGTCTGTGGTCCAACATGTACACAGTTCCATTGCTGGCCTATCTGCTGAGGTCCCACCTGTCACAACAAGGCCTTCAATTCACAGTCATGATCTTTCACCTCAACACAGTGTTTATCCATCATCCTTTGTGGAGCAACCTGGGGCACATGCTTTTGTATATGGTTGGGGCAGAGAGGACTCTGGTGTTAGATGTCAGCGAGTTCATCCTAGTGTGACCAACAGTGTCATAAACATAGCTGGCTCTTATTGTGGTATATTTTTTGTGACAATTGAACATTATGCATTATGTCCTGTGTTGTTTCTCTTTTTTCATGTTATTATATTGTACAGATAGGAATGCGTAGCACTGATATGTGTCCCTTATTGTTTTCCATGCAGTGATACAGTAATCTGTGTGCATGCATACCTGTGTTAGTTGTACCCTGAGTTGATGATTCTTTTGTGACACATTTGCATATTTCCTATTGTAATATATTATTATGATTGGATTATGTCTAATGATCAGTGTGTACATCTAGCAGGTAATTGCCATTAGATGTGATTTGTGCTAGCGTGGTGGGGCAACACCTGAACAGCAATGTTTAATCTGTGTACTCACGTATGCATGCCTTATAATGATTCAAAGTTTTGGGTCAGATACTGCCATGTTGCCTGGGCCTTTCTTGTGGTAACACACTATGTTGCCTATACCTGTGTCTTCTGTCCCCAAGTTTTCCTACTCATCCTCTCATACCTGTGAGATGTCCTATTCAGATATCTAGGGTTCATGGGGTAGTTCATCCACTCCTGCAGATGGAAGACCGCAATGTGTTCTAGTCAGCATGTTGTGGACCATGGCACATGCCATTAGCATCTGTGCTGCCTTCTCAGGTGCGTATTCCAGTGCACTCCCAGATGTGTCCAGATATCTGAACCTAGCTTTCAATACACCAAACACACACTCTGTGGTGTTTCTGGTTGTTGCGTGTGCTCTAGCGTAGGTGTCCTGTGAAGAGTTGGATGAGTAACGGTATGATGTCATTAGTCATGGCTCAAGTGGTTAAAAACAGTCACCTGTTGTGGGAATGAAAACAAATTTGGTCAGAATGGATACTGCTGTGAGGGGTATCCTTAGCTTACATCCTATCTGTGCTCCTGTACTTAGCTAGTAATAGTCCCTAAGGTATTTCACCTTGCTGGAATGCAGCCCTGAGTCCACTCCCCCCACATGACTACATTACAGACACTTCCAGGGTGTGTTGCCATGATGTTTGTTTTGCTGCCATCTGCTGCACATACAACCTGGCAGTTGGTGGATGACCAACCCTTTCTGTTTGTGTATCAGTCTGCTTCAAAATATACTGGTGTCTTGATGGGTATGCATGTGCAATTTATTCCACCAAGTACATGGGTGAAGTTTGTGATGCTGTAAAACTGGTGCAATACAGCTCTCTGCTCTATAGGAGTGAATGGCAAATGGATGTAGTCATTCACCTTGCTGCACCTTGCTTCCAGGAATATTGCCAAAATATGGCTAGCAGCTGTATGCCCATGATGCTGCCATTTGGAGAGAAAGTGAACTGAGGGCTGCATTCCAGCAGTGTGATATACCTGAGGGACTGCTATTAGTAAGGACAGAGAAACAGTTAGATTGTAAGCTAAGCATACCCATATAGACCAAATGTGTTTACTCCCTACAAGAGGTGACTGTGGTTATCCACTGAAGACATGGCTAATGACCCCATACCATGAACCATCCAACCCTATAGAGGAGGCTTACAAAAGGGTGCATGGAACACCCAGAAACACCACAGAGTGTGATTGGTGTATCGAAGGCTAAGTTCAGATGACTGATGCACTAAAATATGCACATCAGAATGCAGCACAGTTGATAAAGGAGTGCTCCATGCTGTTCATTATACTGACTAGAGCACATGGCAATCTGCCAGCTGCAGGCATGGGTAAACTACCCAAAGTACCCCAGATGTCTGAAGATCAGATCTCACATTTATCATAGAAGGAGCAAGTGGACATGGGAGCAGAAGACGCAGGTGTAGGCAATGTAGGGAGTGACCATATCTGCAGGCCTAGGCAACACTGCAGTGTCTGACCCCCAACTTTGAGTCATGACAAGTCACACGTTCATAAGAACACAGATTAAATTTGATGTTCAGCTACTGTCCAACCACACCAGCATGGATTGCATCCAATGGCAATTACCCACCAGATGTACACACTGAGCATCAGACATAACACCATAATCATAACATATATCATTATGAATATGCACAAATGTGGCACAACAGGGATCATCAACTCAGGGCACAACTGACCCAGGTATGCATACAGACTCAGATTGTTGCATCAGTGCATAGAACACAATAACGGACATACATCAGTGAAACACATTCCTATTTCTCTACTATAATAAGGTGCAAACAAGTAAACAATGCAGGGCATAATGCAGAACTGTTAGTAACACAAGCAAAATATATAACTGTACAGTATGGATAAAGTAATATAAAAAATGGACTCTGCTATGGTTAATAGAACTCTCAGACTCACGTGGCAGCAGACATGTCAATGAACACAGACAGATGGTATTGTTAGTGTCCTGTACAGCAATCATCACCTTAGGGTGAGAATAACAGTACAGAACAAAGGGTATCAATTGTCTGTGTTACTCTAACACAGCCTAGGGCACCCACACTGACATCTCACATCAAGGTCTTATCTGGCCATACCACATATGGAAGCACTTGGCCGAGGTTGCTCCACAGAGGAGACTGAGGGGGTGGCACCACCATGTTTAGATGAAGGAGCAGAAGTATGACTTGACTGTATGGTCATGACTGTCGAGCCCACAGAAGATGGACTAGCATTGGAATTGTATGCATGTTAGAGCCTAGTCTATGTTCAATTGGCAAGACTGGTTCTGGTGAAGGGTGGCCTACCTTTCCCATCTAGCAATTGGCTAAATAAAGTCAGGGCACACAAAACCCTGCTTGTACTATGGCACTGCTGCAGTTCTGCAGAGGCCAGAAATCCTACTGACTGTTCCACAGATAACATGCTTTCACTCTGAGCTGCCAGTGATGCCATCACTTCACCATGCCTGCACTGCTGTCCATCATGCAGCACTGCCAACTGGTGTGCATCATGATCTACGGCATGGGCAAGTACACGGACATCAGATCCATGATGTTGCTGGGAATCTTCATTTGCCTGTATGAGTAGGTGGATACCCTTTTACACCTACACATGCACACCATCTGCACACCTATATCTAATGTGGAGGCCAGTATGAATGAGTTGTGCAGAACTGTCAACATCAGCAACAGTCTCATCTTGGGTCTGCTGTTCCCAGGCCTCATCCTGTGCATCATCTAATGTCCCCTCATTGTTAGAATGGCTGGAAAAATTTCCCTCCAAATCTGAAGCTGTAGCTGCATCCACGTATCTGTGACCAGTGGCTGGACTGCATCACCATGTTACTGTCCTGTGTGCCAGGGGCCTGCTACCACACTGAGACATATCAGATCCCACATTGTGATCACTGGATGGGCTAGTGGATGATACAGATAGCTGATCTACTAAAGAAGAGACCGATGACACTGAAAAGGACAACGTGTTTAACATGCTGGATATCATTAAAGATATATAACACATATATATCACTGCAATGTTGCAGATAATACTGACTAAGCAAATAGGTCTTCTCTGTGTATGGTTCATGGAATCTACGTAACAGGGAGTGTACAATTAGGTTACACAGCCTGCATATGTAACATATGTAATGAATACAAAAATAACACACACCTGACAACTCCTCCTGGGAAGAATGTACGGTAGAAGAGAGATGCACTTCAACTATAGTCGGGAAAAATGTCAGCATTATTAATCACATCATTTCCAGCATGAACCAGTCAAACAGTGTTAAAACATACAGTAGGTTTTACATAGACACACCACTTTGTGTACTGGATGATGATGATGCACTCTATCCTATGAATGGGTAGAAGGACACACTGTTAATGGAAGACAACAGCAGGAGTAACAGCAATGACATGTATGAAAGATAAGTAATAGCATATCACTGACAGACTGTCACTGTTGTGAGTCTATGTGCTGTACTGCAGGTCCTGCAGTGGGAAAGTAAATAGAAAGACAACACAGTCATGTATGCAGGCAACAGAATGCTTACAGCATGACAAGTATGACACAGTAACAGGGATTGCAGATACTCCCCTGCCAGAATTGCACCTGTTGGCCTGCTGCCCCTGTTTTGAAAAACAGTGACATTAATGTCATGTATCGCAGATCTGCTACACATTCTTGCAAACCATGAGATTGTTGTGATAAGATACCTGTTGGTCTGTACTTGCACCTGTATGGCTTGGGCCCCCCATTGATGTACCTGTAGCGTACAGTTTTATGAAAGTATCAATATGACAGTAAAGAGCAGTGCCATAACAAGAGGTTGAGGAAATAACAGGTAGTGGTCACAGTAATACAGAATGGAGACACTCACCTCCTCTTCCATGGTATTGTCCAGAGATAGCTGGATCTGTGAATATTAATGCAGACAGCATTAGACATGTTGGTTGCACTCTTTTGTCTGTACTGCAGTTGTATAAGTACATATCATTACACTTGCATTCATCACCATTGTCCTGTGTGGATCTGTGTGCATGGTGCAATTCCACTGCTGTAAATCCAAAGCAGTATGTGATAATTTACCTATAGTCATCCATGTCATGCAAAATAAAGCATGCATATTTGGCCTGGAACATCCGCTTCTACCACCCCCCCAAACCCCCCCCCCCCCCAGAGATGTGTCACTTCCCACTTGACATATGCAGGCAGATAAGAAATATTGTGATCTCATGGGTGGGTGAATGGTGGTCCACCACAGTGGCATTCCTTGATCTTTCATAACATCTTAACCTGTTGGCTGCATGGAGGATCATATCTGAGCAGTGCCATGGTCTCTATGGTGACCTCCATCTGCATTAACCATGTCAGTGATGTCAGCCCACACTTCATTCCTCCATACTGTATTCCCTGCATGTCCAAGGAGTCTCCATCCATGTTGATGCAGATCATCTAGTATGATGTCATTTTCGTGTGGGGAGAAATTTTCACCCTTAGGTCTGTTTGCCATTTGAAAGACAATGAAATGCACATGATCATATTTATGTGGAGGCACAGTTATGCAGGTGATTATGTCACTTGTAAATTCAATATAACTGTGACATCTGTAGAGGCTGTCCCCTGATGCTACATAGCTGTTGAATGGAAGTCCAAAGATAACAGTATCATTCCACATTCATCTGTATGAATTTCACATTCAAATACTATACATTTGTCATTTTAACAACTTACTGTAAGCAGGCCACTGAGAGTACGGATCCTTTGTATATCAAATCAGTAGTTATAAGATTTGTGTTAAGAACCATAAATGAAGAAACATCCATATAATGTTTTTATGTTTGTGGATAATGTATTTTTACAGAATGATGGCGTAGCTATGGGCACATCTTGTGCCAATAGCTACACCAACATTGTTATGGCCTGTTGGGAGGAGCAATATCTTTTTCATTCTAGTTCCTTCAAGGAGCACATAGGCTTTTATAAAAGGTTTGTAGACGACCTTTTCTTCCTTTGGTTTGGTACCAGGGAAGAATTGTTGATGTTTATTCATGATATTAATCAGTCTACAGGTTTTTTAACTTTTACTTTGAATTATTCTGAGGAGACTATTTCTTTCTTGGATGTTCTTTTGTATAGGCTCCCTAGTGGCCTTATTAATACATGTATACATCGGAAACCATGCTATAGGAATGCTTTGCTCCATAGAAAGAGCATGCATCCTTCCTATGTGTTCAATAATGTTCTGAAGACACAAATTATGAGGGCGGCCAGGCTGAATCCCAGTGAGATAGGTTATAAAGAGGAACTTGACAGAATGAGAGGGATGTTTGTAAATAGAGGATATGATGAGCATGTTTTTAATAGGATGGAGTTAGAAGTGAGCATGCTTCGTTCCTCTGTAGCAAGACCTTATTATTCTGAGCTTGCTATGGCATGTAGCATGGAAGATTCTCGAAGTATTATCACACCTCAAGTGATAAGAGCCCCTTTGTTCTATACTCAGGATGCAGGGGCGATTAGAAGTTTTTTAGAGGAAAGATGGGAGATCCTAACTTTTGATCCAGCTATCAGGGAAGTGGTGGGTCCAAAGCTGATGGTTAGTTATAAAAATAAGCCTAATATAAGAAGCAAGCTTTGTAATAGGACAGTAACCCCATTTTTAGGTGCTAGTAATATATCAGGGATTAATACGAAACCATGTGGAAATTGTAACCAGTGTGCATTTATTGACACTAGCATGTCATTTGTCCACCCGGTTACTAATTTTGAGTTTAAGTTTCGTACAAATACTACTTGTATGAGTTCAAATGTTGTTTATCTGGCTAGGTGCTCTGCTTGTACTTCGTTCTACATAGGTAAAACGAATAGGACGTTAAAAGAGAGAATTAGAGAGCATATGTATCAGATAAGGTTAGGCAATGATTCCAATGCATTGGCCAGACATGTTAAGTCTACAGGCCCACAACATACATTTTTGTTTCTTGTGATGCAAGTAGTCTTCCCTAATGCCAGGGGTGGTGATCTTATTAATTGCACATTAGAAAGGGAGATGAATTGGATTATCAGGTGCAGGGGTGATAAACCGCCTGGTTTGAATGAAAAGGTACATATAGCTCCCTTCTTAAGGAAGAGAAGATGCTATAGACCTTAAGTATATGATTAATAATATTTGTATTGACATCAGTACGGCTACCACACCTGTTTATGGCTTGAATGTTAAGAATAGTTATTATTTCAATGATATTGGGTTTATGTAACCTGCCATATAACTTTATTAGGTATTTTTAACATACATTTTTTATACATGGTTATACATATATTGTAGTTTTTATCTACAATATGTTTTTGAATTGTTAGGAAGTTTAGCACTTTTTGTTTTAAGATACGCTTTATGGTTTTAAAGTTAGGGATTTTTATATGTACACATGACTTATTTTTTAGCCAATAGACGGAGATGTCTTAGTATTTAAGTCTTGTATGAGTTTGTATTTTTGTAAATGTCTGAAGAAGCCTACGGGTGAAAGCGCTAACAGTCTGAAAAATAAACCACTTGATTTTTTACTACTCTGCAGTTTCTTTTTAATACTCTGCAGTTTTTCTTCGTATGAAGTACGTGTTGTTGAACTGTATTTCTTTGTGGATTTTTTATTAACGTGAAGGTCGTATCTTTATCGTTTGGAACCAACCATTGGACCCAGCGCATGGTACTGTTTGTGGCTGTTATTATTTCTATATCCATTGCATTAGCTGGGTCCCAGCTCCGTTGTCTTGGTGTGTGCTTTGTTTGTTTCATTTATATTTACTCGGGTTTTTCACACCAAGCGAGGAGAATGGCTGAGTTGATTGACAACAATATTGAACTACCGTTTGTACCGAGGATGGGTGAGCAGACCAATCAGAAAGCGGATCGCTTTCACGCTTGTGTGAGAGGAACTACCAACATGTTGCTGCTGTATGAACCGCGTTTGGGAGATGAGAATGAAAATACGAACGCTAGAACTTTGTTTTCCATTTCCGAGGATTTGCAAAAGCTGGAGAAAGAATTTATCAAACTGAAAAGGTTACAGTTACAACGCCAGCACTTTGAAGCGTGCTTGGCGAAAAAGATAATTCCACGTGGGCTACGCATTTTGAAAATGCCCACCTCAGGTAATGCATTTCCTGAGTTGTTATACAAATGGCAACAGCTCAATTTAGAGCTGAGTAATAATTACATGAGACTGCTTATTGATTTCCATAAACCAGAGGAGGAGACCCTACAGAGAACTGTTAATGAACTTTATAATGACATTAAGGCTAGAAATGTGGATGCAACTGTTGATATGTTATTGGACAATGTTATAGACAATGTAACCTTGTTTGAAAAGCGTTTATTAGAACAAAAGAAGGGGAAAATCCTAAGGGATTTAAGAGATTTTAGCAGCAACCATGTGTTTACTTGGCCGAGACCAAATGGTCAAGGGCAAGTAGTGGGTGGTAGTAGTACTACTCCTTCTTTTAATAGAACAGTGAATGCTACGAATACGCATTTAGGTGAATATATTTCACAGAGTGGAAGTATTAGTAATGCTGCTGTTGCTACTGTTTCCACAGCTGTTAATGCTTTGAACTGTGATACAGAGTCATCCGTTTTGTCAAAGGATCCGACTGCAGCTGCAGTTGGTTCTGTGACGAATTATGTTGAGAATACAGGGTCACAGTCTCCTAGTGAGGTGGGACCTGCTCGAGTAACTGATATGGTAGTAAGGAAGAAGACTTTAGCGGTTAACAACACTCCTGACAGAATTGAGACCGTCTTTAACCCTTTCCCTATAGCACAGGGCCAGCGGTTAGGGAGAGGGAGGTTGATGAGCAGGGGACGGCACAAAAGGAAAGTGTCAGGCAACGAAGTTGTAGGTCCTACTCTCAAGAAAATGTGGGAGAGGACCGCAGCTCGTTAGTGATTAATTTAACCAATAGGACGTTAAGCCAGTTTGAAATTAATGTTTTGAATAAGGGCCTGAGTTTCATCCCCACTAGGCGTGGGGACTTAGTTGATTCTATTGTAGACCTGAAGTATTTTGTGAGAAGTATACAACTTAAATTAGATTTTGGCACCACAAATGTTAGTAACCAAGAGGTGAGGTTTAGACCTAACAGTGTGTACATCCCTCAGTTACACCCTCTATTAGATACTTACTCACGGCTAGTAGAGAATGACATACATGAATACTTCAGCAATAATAGGAATACTAGATATAAGCAGAACTTGAATTTTTCACAACGGCGGGCCCTGGATACTTTGAGCATGGACCCTAACATTGTTATTAGACCAGCTGATAAAGGCGGTCCCATTGTTTTAATGGATACGGTTGACTACATGGAAAGTATGAGGCTTCTGTTGAGTGAAGGTTCGTTTTATAGTCTGATTGATATGCATGTTGTTTCAGAGAAGGTGTTTAAGGTATTTGACATGTTGGATGAGTTAATTATAAATAATGATATTACTGAGGAGTTATATCAGTACTTGAAAGTAAAAAATCCACGGATACCTATTATAAAGGGCCTTCCCAAAGTGCATAAGTCTTTATACCATCCTCCTTTGAGACCTATAGTATCAGGACAAGGATGGTTAATGGAACCAATGTCCATCTATCTTGAGCACTTTGCACGACCTTTGGTTGACAGGAGTCCCCATATTTTAAGAGATAGCAAACAGTTCCTGTTAGAACTTTATGAATATATGAAGGGTATAAATCCCACACGGGAGTTCTTATTAGTCACTTTAGATGTGGTGAGTTTGTTCACCATCATACCTAATGAATTAGGGGTTATGTACTTTCAAAGCTATTTACGGAGTAATTCCAATTATACTAGCAAGTTTATTGATTTGTTAGCCCTTTTTTTGGAAACTATTCTTACTAATAATGTTTTTATGTTTGCGGATAATGTATTTTTACAGAATGATGGCGTAGCTATGGGCACATCTTGTGCCAATAGCTACGCCAACATTGTTATGGCCTGTTGGGAGGAGCAATATCTTTTTTATTCTAGTTCCTTCAAGGAGCACATAGGCTTTTATAAAAGGTTTGTAGACGACCTTTTCTTCCTTTGGTTTGGTACCAGGGAAGAATTGTTGATGTTTATTCATGATATTAATCAGTCTACAGGTTTTTTAACTTTTACTTTGAATTATTCTGAGGAGACTATTTCTTTCTTGGATGTTCTTTTGTATAGGCTCCCTAGTGGCCTTATTAATACATGTATACATCGGAAACCATGCTATAGGAATGCTTTGCTCCATAGAAAGAGCATGCATCCTTCCTATGTGTTCAATAATGTTCTGAAGGCACAAATTATGAGGGCAGCCAGGCTGAATCCCAGTGAGATAGGTTATAAAGAGGAACTTGACAGAATGAGAGGGATGTTTGTAAATAGAGGATATGATGAGCATGTTTTTAATAGGATGGAGTTAGAAGTGAGCATGCTTCGTTCCTCTGTAGCAAGACCTTATTATTCTGAGCTTGCTATGGCATGTAGCATGGAAGATTCTCGAAGTATTATCACACCTCAAGTGATAAGAGCCCCTTTGTTCTATACTCAGGATGCAGGGGCGATTAGAAGTTTTTTAGAGGAAAGATGGGAGATCCTAACTCTTGATCCAGCTATCAGGGAAGTGGTGGGTCCAAAGCTGATGGTTAGTTATAAAAATAAGCCTAATATAAGAAGCAAGCTTTGTAATAGGACAGTAACCCCATTTTTAGGTGCTAGTAATATATCAGGGATTAATACGAAACCATGTGGAAATTGTAACCAGTGTGCATTTATTGACACTAGCATGTAATTTGTCCACCCGGTTACTAATTTCGAGTTTAAGTTTCGTACAAATACTACTTGTATGAGTTCAAATGTTGTTTATCTGGCTAGGTGCTCTGCTTGTACTTCGTTCTACATAGGTAAAACAAATAGGACGTTAAAAGAGAGAATTAGAGAGCATATGTATCAGATAAGGTTAGGCAATGATTCCAATGCATTGGCCAGACATGTTAAGTCTACAGGCCCACAACATACATTTTTGTTTCTTGTGATGCAAGTAGTCTTCCCTAATGCCAGGGGTGGTGATCTTATTAATTGCACATTAGAAAGGGAGATGAATTGGATTATCAGGTGCAGGGGTGATAAACCGCCTGGTTTGAATGAAAAGGTACATATAGCTCCCTTCTTAAGGAAGAGAAGATGCTATAGACCTTAAGTATATGATTAATAATATTTGTATTGACATCAGTACGGCTACCGCACCTGTTTATGGCTTGAATGTTAAGAATAGTTATTATTTCAATGATATTGGGTTTATGTAACCTGCCATATAACTTTATTAGGTATTTTTAACATACATTTTTTATACATGGTTATACATATATTGTAGTTTTTATCTACAATATGTTTTTGAATTGTTAGAAAGTTTAGCGCTTTTTGTTTTAAGATACGCTTTATGTTTTTAAAGTTAGGGATTTTTATATGTACACATGACTTATTTTTTAGCCAATAGACAGAGATGTCTTAGTATTTAAGTCTTGTATGAGTTTGTATTTTTGTAAATGTCTGAAGAAGCCTACGGGTGAAAGCGCTAACAGTCTGAAAAATAAACCACTTGATTTTTTACTACTCTGCAGTTTCTTTTTACTACTCTGCAGTTTTTCTTCGTATGAAGTACGTGTTGTTGAACTGTATTTCTTTGTGGATTTTTTATTAACGTGAAGGTCGTATCTTTATCGTTTGGAACCAACCATTGGACCCAGCGCATGGTACTGTTTGTGGATGAAGTATATGGAGTTACTCATAAGACATACTGATGATCCGTAAATATGTCTTTCTGTACTCACTTTGGCTATGTAAAAATGTCTCTACAACTGCATGTGGGAAATTAATGCATGTCCTTATTGCAGATGGAAACACCTCTGTGCATAAAGGTAATTCAGGCAGAAGTATATTAAGTCACAAGCAATTGTCTTAAAGCACATAATTTCAAGAAAAATAACTCTAAACAGGTATATTTGAGAATGAGTAATGTTAACAAAGGTAATATTCCCCAAAACAAAAATGTTAGCAGATAGCAATTTACTTTATTAGCTACCTATGACTCAAGTATCACAGAAAGTGAGAGCACCTAATGTGCACCCATCTTTCAGTACCAATTGTGCCATAAATAATGAGGTTCATTAAAATTCCAGGCTTTGGAGTCCCATTTGTGTACCTCTGCTTATGTTCTTGAAATCTGGTGCATTAACCAATAGCTTGGCATAATGGGCAAGTGTTCTGCGCAAGTACCCAATAGGTATCTATAAATGGTACCATATGTAGCACATGCTTTTTATCTTCTAATGATCTGATAACATGACATAAGAACCAGTTTTAAATATTGATTCTGATACATTTACAGATCAGTCCTTTGCTACCTGTGAACTAAGTGGGAACTCAGTTAGCAATTTTTGATGTTTCCATTTCAAATACATTTTTTTGAAGTATTCAGATGGCTACTTCCAGGAGGCTGCAACTTTTCTGGGCATACAATTGGACCAAGGAGGAGACCCCACAGATACACTGGAGTGGAACATCAGATCAGAGTCAGGCCAAAGAATGTCACAATGAATAGCATTCTGAACTGGATTGTGAGGGAGCACTGATGATGTATGGGAATCTACTGGACTGGAGTGCATGCTCACCAACTTTATGATGACCCGCATCACATTGACACAGGAGAGCTTTGTCAGATGTTTGCTGAGGTGCAGAGACAGCATATGGATCCCTACAGTATGTGTCACTATCCTACTTATAGCTGACATTCATGCAGAATTTAGAGATATACTTTTGCCCCAAATACATAAAATAGATGGAGTTTATAACCACTAAATAGCTCTTCTGACAATTAGCTCATCTAGGATTGAGAATACATGGTGATTATTCTCCATATAAGTATGACCTCTATTTCCATGCAGTTTATTTATTAAGAATGTTTGTAATATGCATAATTCAGAACTATGTAGATGTACATCTATTTTCAAACATATAGCAACATCATTTCACACACTGACTGTACTCCTGTATTACTGACACGCATAGGGCCTAGGATATCGATAATTACACATTTCTTAGTTATCCATTATAGTACTGCAGTATCACTTACTGTAACTCTACATGTCTGGCTAGTAACTCATACATAACTTATTTACTTTCTTTCTCTTAAAAAAGTGAACATTCTTAATACAGTCCTGTTTGGTTAAGCCAACAAAAATGTCCGCCTGACTGCTTAGACATATGTTTTCATTTATGTGTTGATAGCTGTTATTTCTTTAGATTATTATGACCAATACATTTCAGAAGTTTCCATATACATCCATTCTTCACAAGAAATTGACTTAACAGAAGCAGTACATATTTGTTAAAAAAAAATTGTCCTGCCTGGTAGTTTGCCTAGTAAGGAAATCATCTAGCATATTGTGGGTTCAAGTCCACATAGGGTAAACATATCAATACATTGTTAACTTGGTTTATTTCCCACATACTTGAATCTTTTTTCTCTATACAACTGCTTATTGATAATAACATTTATTTTGTGCAGGGTTATGCCAAACTCAGTCATTCATCAAATTCCTGTGAATATGGCTGTAATCTGTAATGATCTGTTAACAGGAGCTCTTTAAGTGCAAGTTTAGTAAAGCTTGATACAGACTGCTAAATGTCTGACAAGGTTTTGTGCAATATGGTGTTATTTTCTAAAATGCTACTAAATGTTGTTTTGTCATTAATTATTAAATTCACTTCAACAACCACCTCATCTTTATCTTTTGAGGGAGTCAGTTTGTCAGAGTTACATTTGAAATGCAGAGCAGAGAGATACATTGATGCATGCATTTGCTTTGTGATGTACACTTTACAAAAGAATATCTTTAAATGTAGTCCTCCCACATACCTTACTTTGTCCCTGATGTGGAGTATCTTTTGTGTGTGTGTTAACAGAATTTCTGTGACACACAGCACTGTCCGACTGTCCCACTGTCTGAGGAATGAAGGCTTTTCATTGCTGTCAATGGTTGTGACCACAGTGCTGACATGAATTCATTCTTGCTAAGAATTTGCCTTCATGCCCAGCAGGAATTCCCTTTTTGAAATCCTAAGCCATTATCCATATTAGTAGCCGATTCCCCATCCAGGTGATGTCATAACCCCAAGTTTATTTACTGCATTCACAATGCACACTCTTAGACAAGATGTATTAGCTAGGCAGTTAAGTGGCATAGTTAGAGTTTGGATGTATGTTAGACCTGCAGATTTGAATCTCATGTTCTCTAATCTGTGTTCAAAGATGTAAAAGCCCATGCACAATATTGCAAAATGTCGATGTTACTTATTTGCTGTTCTTTAGAAATAAATTTTCTATAAACTTATCTGAGCAATGTATATCCTTGTTATTTGAGGACTACATCATTCATAGTTGCTCTTTTATTTTATCAGATAAGGAAGACAAGAGATAGAATCAAGCCCTGTGCATCGAGCAGAGGAACAGGCCTCAGGAGTAGTAGTGGGAGTGAGGTATAGTGCTTAATTTTTCTGTTTAGATAAATGAAATGCATCTGATCGTTGTTACAGGCCTATGTTATATTACCATGTATATTGCTCTAAGTGCCTGAATACCCATCATGCATCAGTAAAGTAAGTGCAATAATCACATTAATACCTGTGCTTAACAGTCTGATTCAAATCTAAATATGTGGAAATATCATTTAGCATCAAGCCATGTTTTCTATAGATAGCATTTGAAATGTAGACCTCAACCTAAATGACAGTTGGGTTTATGTATCTGTCTCACGTATGGCGGGGAGTTTGTAGTGCTTTGATAGCTACTTATAGTGTATGTTTTGGTATGCATATATGTGTTTCCTAGTGACCACTCCCACAGACTGAATAGGTGTCTTCTCTGTCAGCGTTTGCACTAATGTTTGCAGAGTGTGTGGTATGCTCTTCAGTTCAACATTTGTATTGCATTTGCTTATAACATCTTGCATGTTTTTGTTACAAAATACTTGTATCTTGTGTTTGTGGACATCTGTGCAGATTGGTATTTCTTTGCAAAATTTCATAACCAGCAAGTATCATCAGAATGTTTGTATTTTGTAAATACTGATTACTACTAGTTGTAGGTATGTCATGCACAAAGTGGCACACATACAGTACTGTTTGATCAAAATATAGTAGATTCTCATGTATCACATGCTGTGATGACTGAACATTATAAACACTGTGTTGCATTTATTATGTTGATGTGGGTTTCGCTAATTAACATGCTACCCATATCTGGAGTTTGTCATATGGCTTGCCTAGTTTCCACAATATTATCATGTAAAAAAGTGTCACTTGGTAGCTGTTCACATGAGTCATTACATACCAAGACTACAATTTACATTCACACACAGACATATTTGCTCAGGGAAGACATGCTAGAGAAAAAGAAAGGGTATAATGACATGCTGACAGGCACTCAGATGAACAGTTTACTGAGGCAGATAAAATTACTAAACTGTGCAAGTCCCAATAATAATATATTGATTTTAATAGGATTTTATTTTATCAAATTTCAGTTATGTTAATGTTTCATGAGGCAATGTCATTTATGATTCCATTCAAATACTAGGAAATGTTGCATCTATTTGCTTTGCATATGCTTGCCATGCTTTATGCTGGTCAATATTCAAATGTTCAGATGATGTCATGATCCCAGTGGTAAGCTGTAGTATGCATGCTGTTGCACATCCTTGATTGAACTGCTCACATTAGTGATGCATACTTTCTCCCTGATATGTTCTGTTATTGGATGTGTCCATCACTATAGATAAAGTGTGATAGGGAAGATGTGTGCATTAGGAGCCATTCAGTAGCAGCAACTGTGCTGATTATACTTGTGTGACTTGCTAATGTTTGCAACATTTCAAACTGAACAGTGTTTTAAATCACTTTGATGGCTACTGCTACACCTTCAGTGTCACATTTATATTTGCAGAACTCACAAGTGGATGAGATGTTAATTAAATATGTTAGATTGCAGACGTGCACATCAGTTTCATTTTTAGGTCAGATGTGAGCTTCATGAATGTCCAACATTTGCTTTTCATTTGTTATGTTTTACATTTCATCTTGACAGTGCATGAGACCCATGGATGATTACCAATCAAACAGAGATGATAAGCTCAATACAGGCCACTGCTGGAGTCTCCTGATGATGAAAAGGAAGCCGGACGCACAACTACCTCTACCATCAAACCTCTTGCACCCCAGACGAGAAGACACAAGAACCAGAGCAGAGAAAATTATTGGGTGATATATGGGAGGTTTTGACCAATGTGTTTGGAACACAATTGTTGGGCAAGATGAGTACATTCTTGCAGGATATGGCACAGACTATGCATGACTCAATCAGGGAGATAGCCAGTTAGGTCATTCATGAGGCTCAGCCACATCAGCCTGGGCTGTCTGGAGTGTAAGTATCATCTGTGTGCTCCAAATGTGTTATGCTGCCAACATGCTGACTGCCATATAATTAATTGGACTGCATATGCACTGTTTTGCATGCATAACATGTAGTTGTCATGCTTATGTGTTATCATCATGTGACATTTAATTATGCTTCCATGTGTGCATGACACACATCAAGATATTACACTTTCGTCACACATTCAGCTGTCCATGCACTTGGCATTTAACCTGCAGATAATGCTGCAACAATTAACTTGTAAACATGTGTTTTACTGACGGGAAACTGATAGACAGCAGATGTTATCCATAGTCCAGCACTACCACTGTGAAATAGTTCATATCTGTCTATTTCCATATCATGTATGTGCAGCAGAAGGACATGCCATTTTCCACTTTTTTGTTTTTGGATAACAGTTGAACCACTGTCCTGGTGACATGATGTGTTGTTATGTGCCTTGTGTTGACAATGCTGATATCATGTCATATCTATGAGGCAGTCCTCTTTTTCTGACTGCATTGACCATCAGTGCAGCAGTAATGTATACACTATGGTAAGAATAATTTATTCTGTAACATACATTACGTCGTGATTGCTGTATGTTACATTTCCACATCCATTTCACATAAGTTCACACATTACACCAATGGTTGTACACAGTAATTGATGACTGTACATGTCTGTGTACATAGCTAGATCCACACTGACACATGATTATACCTTTTACATGTGAGCATTCACTGACTTATTATTGATGTGCTGTAATGATGCTGGCAGGAGTGTCCTCTGCCCAGTAATGAGCAGAATGTGACATACACCTGGAGCTGTTTATTCAAAACTGGTATGATAGGATATGTATATGTGACTGAAATTCTTAGCTTGCTTACCTGTGCCTGTTGATGTTACGTGTTTACACATTACCGTGTATGTGTGATTTATACGTGTCCATTTCTCTGGACATCAGCAATCAGTCTTCCGATGAGGCATGCATTTGCCATTTGCTTGAATGTATTTTGGGTTGGCATTGACAGCATGCTGAGTTTGTACACATGTATTTACAATGTGTAAACTTACCTTGTTGTCTTGTTTTTCCTTGATGTGCACCCAGTGGCTGTCCACCACACTTCCACCTTTATATTTCTCTGTTATATTTTTGCGGATATGTTTGTTTTTGTTGTAGTTATTGACCTTTGTCATGTATTACACTGCTGACATGGTGAACATGTGCCAGATGTATGGCCATCTTACGGATGCAGGACATCTGCACACAAGTCACTGGCTACTGCTTGCAATATATCCTTGTGTTATCCTGTGTATGTTGTTGAAATCCATGTGCAGATCATGATGTATTTTTAAGCTGTAATACTAGATTTTTGCAAATATTCTTACATGTCATTGCTGTGTGTATGTGTATAGAAATTGCTTTCTAGTATGTTCCATTTATGCCACTGACAGTCATACATATACCCCTACACCAGACTGTTGCCTTTGACATGGCATATGTGTATGATATACATCGTACATATACCCCTACACCTGTGTTGCTTTTGACATGGCATATGTATATGACATACATGCATTCCATTATGTTTCTTTATGTTTTGTACACCCACTTGTGTATTTAGCAGACATTTTGCTGATTTGCTGTGGTACTGCTGTTTGACATTGTACTACATTGTTTGCCTTTCACATGCATGGTCAGAGATTCATTTCTGTCCTCTGCTGGAGTTGTCTAGCTTTCTTAGATCTGCATGTGCTCATATCTGATGTTGCTTGGCTTATAGTTGCACTGCTATCAGCCTACTTGGATTTGTGTTTTTTTTATTCAATGTGTACTGTGATCCTTATGTATTGCCCTCCAACACACATCTACCCTTGGTCATACACATCCAGGTATGACTGTCACACAGTATACAACATGTCATAACTTCATAGTGCATAGGTAGAAAAGCTTTTCTACATTTCACCATGGTTGGCATGCACTCCCCCCCTGTTTACCAGTCTTCCACTGCCCATGTTGTGCAGTGTGCCATCTGTGTAACTAACCTGCCCTTACTGTTTTTTGCCAGTCTTTGTCTATGTGTTGTGATGTTTGTTCTATGAGTATGCCGCATGCGATGGCCTTCTCCTCCTCTTTTCCCCATCTTTATCTTTCCTTCTATTCTTAAAAAAATAGAACATGGGGCCTATTCCCACCAAAAAAAGTTGTCCATCTCCTAATGACTTTCCCTCTGATTTTCCTATTCCAGCATCCCTCCTGTGTGCTCATCTTCTTCACCCACATCCCACATCTTCTTTTCTATCTCCCACTTTCCTTGGGTGTGTGCGTTACCTGTTTTCTACACACAAGTCCCACACCCATTGCTAGCTAATGTTAGCTGAGGTGATGTGGCCGTGATTTCCCTTCACCTTTATTAATTGTTTTTATTAGAAAATTTGTGAATTCCATCAGAACCTGTAAGTGAGAGATATCATCATTTTATACTAATGGAGTTAAGGTGACATTACTTAGTTGTCCTTAAGCTTACTGGAGAGATTAAGTTATAGATATGTAGTTAAGACTGCCAGGATGCTTGAATGGTGAGATTCTTTCCACAACTTTGTTTATGTACATCATACTTTGACACTGATTTTTGATTACTTGTAAATAATATGCAGTGCACCATGTGAGTAAGTGGATCCTTTGTTTATTATTGTCAGTCATTTTCTTGACTTAAATAGTTAGGTGGTTCCCATTAGAGGCAACAGTTTTGCTAAATGCTTTTCCCCAGTAGAGAGGATGAAGAACATTTATGTAAAGAGAGGGTATGTTCATCCTTAGTACAGAAATTATAGGGAAAGAGTTTATTTTACATCTGTTGACAAAGGAAGGGCAATATCTTTTATAGAAAATAAAATGAAATAGAGGTAGAAAACAACATGGTGGCATGGAGATTCACTGAGATATACTTGTTTTTCTATAGAATCTGCAGTGGTGTCTAGTTCTGGTTACTAATTGAATAACTCTGCATATGTCATTTATACTGGTTTTCATATTGACAGAATCTTAGGCTGAATAAAGTGTAGCAAGGGAACTGCATATTCCAGTCTGGGTATGAAAATATTTATTGCTAGTGCCCACCTTGCTTGTGGAGTTATGTGACTGGAGTTGGGATAGCCCAAAACTGGGTGTTGCATTTATTGGTAATGGGATTTGTGCAGAGCATGAGGATACGCTAGTTTCAGGGTAAGTCTGAGGTATTTATATTGTCCCATATTATGAATTAAATATATTTTAGGGGAGGGAGGAGGTTACTGAGATAAGCTTATTTCAGTACAGCATTTGTTATTCACTGAAAGCCCCTACAATTTGTTTTAGTATTGATAGTAGGATTATTAACCGCCAACCATTTGCATAGACAGACTTTTTCTGCATTTTATATTATAGGATTGCCCACATCTGTAGTCAGTGATATGATCCACATATACTATTATATTGTATTATAATGGGAAATGAAATTAAGGTGCAGATATTGTTAGTAAATAGTAATAAATGAATGGGAATAGGGATAATATTATATGAGGCTGATTAAAACTCAGCATTGTTTAAGATTGTACCTGCATGTTTGTTTAAAATTATACTTGGAAGATGGTATCTTAGATAACCATGTCTAGATTGCACAGTGCTAAAAACCTATGCTACTTCTCTTTCCTCCAAAATGTACATGCAGGCAACACCATTCTAGGAAGAACTTACCCTCCTTATGTTGCTGAACATGTTCCTATTGCATTTCTTTCTTCTCCTGAATTTGGAAAGAAGTTAATTTCCAAGTTACTTGTATACATGGTTGTAACAAAATTAAATTTTACATGGAGCTGTACTATAGTATTCTACATTATTTATTCTTTTGCATGCAGCCCCTTCATTTTATGCCATCTCCACGAGTCCCATAATGTCTATAGTTGTTTCCCAAATTTACACATTTATCTAACTCCAGATGGCTTAATACACCAAAAAAGGTACTGCTATATGTCACCATTTGCAGGATGGGCCCAGCTGTTAAACTTGTCCAATCCTAGATTCCATAATAGCCATTTAAGGTACCCCTCAGATGTGACCATTTGCAGGATGGGCCTCACAACTTCTTTGGAAGTAAAGCTTGCAATAACACACAGTTTGTCTCAAACAAACTGGATGCCGTGGGCATTTGCAAGAGTGAAGCTGGAGTCATCATACTTGCTCTGGCTGGTCATGTTCTACAGCTCAGAAGATGGCTAGTGCACTGCTGTTAGAGCATTACCATAATCCCTGTTTACCCTGAGATGACTAGCAAGGCCACTGCTATTCACCAGAGGTCATAGAGGTACTGTATTTCCCAGATTGTACCCCCCAGAATAGGAGAGCAGATGACTGGCCTCTGCATTCTTTCCCCATCCTCCTATCCAGTTATATCAGAAGCCCAAGTCTATTCCTGAACTTGGGCCTCATTCAGCAAAAATGAATGTTCTTTCAGGGTCTATATTAGATCACTGAATGTTTAAAAAAACGAACGGTGATTAATCAACCCTATGTAAGCGAAAGCTTACAATTTCGAACTGTCAGAACAGCGATTTTTTTTTTCCTAGGGAAAAAAATCACTGTTCCAACAAAAAAAAAAAAAATAAAATAAATAAATAACATACTTTAAACATTACATTAAGTGGAAGGGCTTCACCCCCCACCCCCCCTACTTAAATATACCAACTCCGAGACCCCACTACAGTGCCGAAAACAGCAAAGTAATAAAGCAGCCAAGTGAATTCTTTTCCAGGGAAAGAAGTCGCTTAAAAGCCGCTTCAATATTTTGCCATTTCAGGCTTTTGAGTTTGACTAAGACGCATTCGGTCTTCTAATAGGGAACCTTCTCTCATTATGCCATTGGACCAGCTGTTTATGGTTTCAGTTTTGGGATGTTTGAGCTGAGTTGTAAAACAGCCCATCTGGCATTGTTCAAATTTTTTAATCAGTAAGGAATTCAGCTGTGATAAATTGCTTGTGTTTTCACTGATGTCAACAAAATATTAAATAAAGTTATGTGAAGAAATTTAGGAGGTACATGGATGTTAAGCTGAAAGCTTATAAAGGTGCTTCGGTTTTGATTGATGTTAACTGGATTACTGGAGTACCGATCATTATTTTTTACATTTTTGATATTTTCTGTGGACAATTTAGGAAGGGATGTGAAGGGTTTATTGTTTTCAAAACAGGCAACATCCTTAGTACATTTTACAGAATAGTCTAGTTTAAGATGCTATAGTATTTTCTTTTTATCATAGATATTCTAGTTTTGATTTTTTTTTTGTCAACGTTCCTGTTTGATGTAACAGAAGGAAAGTTCTAATGGTGAACAGCAAGGTAGTAACTATAATGTAACAATAACCTTAACCATATAACTCTTTCTCTAACCCTAACCCCAAAAGTCTCACCCTAACCCTGAAATTGTAGCCCTGGCACTAAAGCTTGGCTTCTAACTCTATCCACCAACATTCCATCACTAAAATGGTATCCTTAACTTTATCCCTAACCATAAAAATGTATTCATGGCCCTAATCCTATAACTGTCCCTAATGCTAACCTTAACTCCCCTATCCTTTACATTCATATAATGCATGAAAGTTAATTGCATTGTTACTTACAATGTGAGCCTTCTATTTTGCCAATAGATGCACACTGTGCATATTCAAGGAATAACTTATGACTGGGCTAATTCTGTACAGCCTGCAGACACTACCTAAAATTAACTATGGCTAGTTTTTCAGATCCATCATACTTTATGTCTGCATCTCAGCAGGACTTTCACAAAGGAATGGATCCTTGTGCAGTATTGACCATTAACCCTCCTTTAATAATGGAAAGTACTTACCAATGACGGGTTGAGCAAAAGCAATAAAATTTTACAATATACAAATGGGATGGATAGCCTGAAATTCAATGGACCAATATTTGTGGTCACTGAGAATGGTTTAAAGCCATGGAGAGCACACCAGCAGTGCAAGGCTATAATGCCTTTCACACATTTAGACTAGCTACTACACAGACAGAGTAAAGGCAGAGGTGTCTTGATTTACATCAAAAATAAATATCTCAAGGTTGGTCAAAGAGGAGCGTCTATATTAGATGATCGAACTTTTAAAAGTCCGAACATCATATAATCGACACCATATGATCAAACTTTTAAAAGTTCAAAAATCTAATGCAAAAAAATAAACCACCGAAAAAGCCTACCTCAATGTTTTAAGCAGGGGGCAAGCCCCCCTGGACCCCCCACACTCCCTGCTCTTTAAATATACCAACTCTGAGATCGCACTACAGTGCAGGAAAGGGAAATCTTCCCATTCCGCACTGTACGGAGATCTCTGTTGAAACGTTCAAACTTTTAAAAGTTCAATCATATGGTGTTGACCCAAATGGGACATTTCTCTCCACATTCAAATCATCGTAGGCAAAAATCTCATACTACTTCCATGCAAGTTATAAGTGCCCCCTCAATGACCCAAGAAACCCATAACATGTATTTGAACTTATTGGAAACACTCACTATCCAATCCAATACCATATTGAAGGCTGACTTTAACTACCCACTATTAACTTGGAATCATATATGACACCAAACGTACAGGCACAGAGATTCCTGGAATTTGTAAACACAAACTCCCTGGATCAGATTGTCAGTACATCAGCCAGATGTGCAAACATGCTTGATCTTGTTCTCCATAATATGGCAGAGTGCTGCACACCTGCTAGTGTAATGTCTTGTCTGGTAAGGTCAGACCACAAAATGGTCTCTTTTGAAGTAAAATTAAATCTTGGAGCCTCTGCTAACCCAGGAATGTTCAGAAACTATTCAAAGGCTGAAAATAACCAGGTAAAATGTCATCCTCATAAACCTTGAGAACATTGCTGTTTATGCAGAACTGTTCACAGAAAACCTATACAAGCATGTTAATAGCTGAATAGAGGCAGCTGAACCCTCCAGGAATAAGAACAGAACTAACTCAAAAAACAAGCCACACAGGTGGAATCACAACATCAATGGGCTTTATAACATGGGGAAGAAAATCATGGCACTAATTAGGAGATGTAGCACCCAGCAGGATAAAAGTACTCTCAGCAATCTAATCAAGCAACTGAGATGAAAGATAAAGGGCCGGATTTACGAAGGCTTGCATGGAGTGTAAGAGCAGTGTAAGACAGCAGACAGGCAATATGTCTGCCGAGCGATTCAGCAATAGCCGGCAGGGGCGTGCATGAGAGGTTCTAAAGCTACTCTTGCACGGACAGTGTTATGGTATGCAAATTACCTCATTAGCTGCTGAAAGCTATGCAAATGAGGTAAATTTGCGATCCAGTAAACACTAACCTGTCCGTGTAAGAGTAGTGTTATCTGCAGAAATGTACTCTGTTGGTAACGGAGTACCGTTCTGCAAATAGCTAAATGGAGCTGTGACAGCTCCAAATAAAGGATGCATCTAGTTGAGGAAGCATGCCAATGGCCAAATATAAGGCCATTGGCATTTGCAAATGTTGTAAATCCTTAAAATCCAAATTTTTTTTTCTCTGATTGCCGCTGTTTAAGAGTAGCACAGAGGCGCGCAAACATGCTGCACTTTAAATAAAATGAAAAAAGTTAAAAATAGCCACAAATGTGCATTTTCACTAAAAAGCTTGTTCTGCCATGCAGGTGAATGGCAGGCTGAAAACAACATGGCCACTGAGTAGTGTTTGCTAAGGGGGAAGCTCAGTGTGAGAGATGTAACTAAGCATTAATAAGCAATCCTATGCAAATGAGGATAAGGATAGTGAATCCCAATTTTCTCCGGCATATGAGCCATGTCCCTAGAGTGTAAGTGTAGGAGTAGGGTAGTAGTAGAGTAGAAGATAGGTGACATCATGAGAGGGTATGTCTAGAAGACTGTAAGGTGATTGGAGCACAGTGGCTTGTGTTTGCCCTGAGTTGCTCAGGATTGCAAGAAGTGTGTTTACAGTGGTACTAGCTGAAAACAAGAAACCAAAGGTGTATGCCATGGATATATCTGAAATTTCTTGCAAACGGGCACACAGCATGTGTGCGCCTGTGCATGCGTGTGTGCTTGTTTGCGTGCCACTGCCCCTTGTGGAAACAGAAAGGGAAAAAGGAAGGAAAAGAAGTAAAGAAGTAGTAGGAAGTTAACCAAGGAGAACTAGCAGAGCTGCCAGGTGAAATTTATCAGAATCAGCCAATTACACAGGCAGTCGAGTAGCCCAGCTCAGCCCAGCACTTTAAACTCTGCAAACAGCAGTCTAACCTGTTTTTTCACAAGAACTCTGCAACACTGCAGTATACAAAGAGTGAAAACTTAAAAAGCTTAAAACTGACAAAATGTTAGGGGCTGCTATTGCTATCATAAACCAACATGTGCAAGGTGCTGTGGGTGGTGATGTTATGAATGCTGCTGAGCAACCCACAGTGAGGAGACAGAGAAGAGTGTACTGACCCAGGGTAACCTACCAGGGGCTACATGAGCTGGAGATAGTGGAGCACTATAGAGTGGACAGAGACCTCCTGCAGCAAATTGTTGAGCTGTGCCGGCCACGCCTCACACATAGAACCAACAGAGGGGAACCCATCCCAGTGGATACCAAGGTATGTGTTGGCCTACGAATACTAGCTACAGGTACCTTCCAGAGACCAACTGGTGATATGATGGGGGTTTCACAGGCATCAGCATCCAGGGTACTGCACCAGTTCCTGGATGCCATGTCAGCACATGTCGGTGAGCATGTATATTTCCCCAATACCAGTGAGGCATTGGCCAGCAATATGCGTCTTTTCCACCAAATAGCAGAATACCCTGAGGTGGTGGGTGCAATAGACTGCACGCACATACACATCAAAGCACCACCCAGTTAGCGGGGTAGTGTCTACATCAACCGCAAGGGCTTCCCCTCCATCAACTGCCAGGTCATGTGCAATGCCCGGGATATAATAATGAATGTGTGTGCTGGCTGCCCTGGAAGCTATCACAATTCCCACATCTGGCATCTGACACAGCTGTACCAGAGATTTGCCAATGGGGACATCCCTGATGGTCACCTAGTGGGGGATGCTGGATACGCACTGGAGCCGTGGCTGATGACACCCATCAGAAATGCACACACACCCAAACAAGAACTCCATAATGAGGCACATGCACAAACAAGAAATATTATTGAGAGTGTGTTTGGGATGCTCAAGTCACAGTTCCGGGTGCATGGACACATCTGGTGGAGCCTTGCAGTACTCACCAACTACATGTACCCAAATTGTCATGGTATGTGCCATGCTACACAATATGATCCTGCGAAAATAGCTGCAGCAGGAACAGCATGGGGCAGGGCCAAGCAGCCCCCCACCATTGTCAAGGCCTGCACAGGCACAGCATGACTCGGAGGAGGAACAACCTGAGCCTGCCCCAGTACTCAGAAGGAGGTGTGCCCAGTATGCCCTGGCCTTGGCAAAGAGGCAACACATAGCACATACACTGACTCAGTTGGAACCCTGGAAATGACACCTCTCTCTGACTCGTACATACAATAAAAGGAATGTGTAACTTGACACTACCTGTTTTCAAACATGTATAGGGAGTGTACTATGTGCTTCCGACATAGGCAGCCCTGCAGCACCATCTCAGGCATGTTTGCCCTATTTTAAGCAATATAAAGCAGTGTTAAGCACATTTTACCACTATTTAGCATATTTAAGCACAATTTTGTGGAGCTGTGTGCTGCGCAAACTAGTGCAACATTGGGCAACGTTGGGCAATGTTGGGCAAAGTCAGGCAAAGCCGAGCAAAGTTGGGTAGACATGCTCACACCTGCTTTACTGTTCTTTAACCAGCCAGGTCTGCCCAGCAGTAAAATAAAAAGCAGTGACAGGGCTCAAAGTCAGGATACTGTGCACTATAGTCACAGTACTGAACCACTAAGCCATGACAGCATTTCACTGGCACAGACACAGCAGGCCAATTGTTGACTAACGCAAACACAAACAAATGCTGTATCATGACCTCTGAACTCCCCCCCCCCCGGCCTATGCAGACAGATAACAGCAAGCCAGGCAGTGTGATGTGGGTTGGGTAGGCTATGAAGTCACAAACTAATATACGTGAAATTGGAAGCTAAGTTCTGTAGTACAGTAGTATGCCTCAAGCCAGTACGATAAGCAACAGTACAGACTGAAATGGAGTACCTGACATAGCAGTGCAGGCCTAGCAAATGTGTATAAGTGTCAGGTGAACCTCTCATCCTATGTACACCCACAGTAACAATCAGGTGTGCCCCCTGGGTAGAAATGTACAAATAATAGCTGTCCCCCCTGTATGTAGAAATGTTGATAAGTCTATGCAAAGTGACTCATGGAAGCCCTGCAGGCACAGTGTGCTTCCTGTCGATGTACAACACAAAGGTGAGCCCTGAAGTAAAGACCAACTTGATTTTTCACACACATATAGTATAAATGTCCATACTGGGCATGCTCACACACTTAAATAAACGAAGCAAATGTCAGTCAACAACATACTGAAAGGTCATACTGGGCATGCTCACACACTTAGGCCATGTCTGAGTACAGCAGTGGGCCACACATATCTGGCAGTTGCAGTTCTTACCACAGAAACTTGTCACTGTTCACCAATCCTGCCTTGCGCACACAGTTATATGAAAACAGACCCATACAATATATTGGACTCCTGTCATAATCAAACTATGTACTACAAGTACTGAACTTGTTCTGAGAAAGTGAAAATTCAAAGAAGATCAACAAATCTCCGATCAGTGTCATCATTAAACAATGAGCACTCCTAACATTATCTAATCCATGTTCTGGCAAAAATATTGTCAAAGAGTCCATAGAGAACCATGAAGCTTTCTTTCGCCATGTCATATATATCAATGTAAACACATATATGTGTTCTGAGTCCGTGCAAACTGTAAATGAATAGATATACATGACTGACACTGCCAACATCTTGTCAGGCATGTTCAAACATATTTACCCCCTCTCACTGACAAAAGGGCCCATTATCATACCTGGAGATTGTGAAAACCCAGAAATCACATATACAATGGTTAAACAGCGCTTTCCAAACCTAAAAACACGGTGTCTATGGGATGACATGGTTTCCCTAGCTGTGTCATATGTGAACTCCAAAACAAACAGACCCTGCACCTGAACAGTCTGTTGAGACTCACCCTCTGTACAGGATATGAAACTGTTGAATGCGTTACAGCAACATTTGGCACACTCCACAAGTGTTGGTGCACAACAGACCATAGGAACTATTGTCATATAAGCCTATTAAGCCTGATCTGCAAGGCCATGGAGTCCATCATGATGGAACTCATAAACAGAGCTATTGTGAGCCTACAAACACCCAGCCCTACCAATTTTGGTTTGGCCAGGGGCAGATCATGATTCCCAAACCTGCTAGACTGTTTTCAAGGCAGTCACCCAGGACATACATCAATGAAATGAGCCACACACGTCCCACATAGACCTTGGAAAGCCCTCTTCCAACATCCCAGACATATGTCATATCCACAAAATCAACAACCAGTGCATAAATATGTATGTCATCTGATGGATTGCCAACTGGGGCACAGATAGATCACAGAAGGTAAGAATTGTGGTCTCCTGTTCAAGCTGGTAACAATTGCTGTCCCCCATGGCTCAGTCCTGTGACCCCTCATGTCTGGTGTATACTTTTCAGAAATACAGTCAAACACACGAGGGCTATGTTTAGCAAAGTTTGTGGATGACTGCAAAAAAGTTGCCATAATCAATATTTGGGACAACAGAGACATCCTTAAAAAGGGTCTCAGTCAGACATATGTGGTGTAAAAATCATGGCCTCGAGCTACAGTCATACAAATATCACATAGGTGCCAACACCCTAAATATGTAGGTGATAACAAGGGATCTATGGACACATGTGGATAGTCATCTCCACTTCCAGAAACATATTCACAAAGTGGTTAGAAAATCATGCTATGTGTTCCCCCAAACTGCCAAAGTCTTTGCATGTAGGTCAAAGGATGTACCCTCTACTCATCAGTCATCTGACCCATCAGAGAGTACCACAACACACTTGCGATGAATCTGACTGTGCACCCCCAGCAGCTGGAAAGACCACTGAAGTACCTCAACAAGAGGATTACTGGCCTCAAACAGTTGCCCCATACAACAAGACTGAATATAACTCAATCTGTTCTCTGTTGCATACTGTCTACTCAGGAGATCTCTGCCCAACAGACAGGTCCATGTCCAATGCAGAACTGATGTACATGTGCTATCTGAAGTAAACCCAAGCTCACTGTACCACATGCTCAAGGGATATCATCATCACAATATTAAATAGAACATGTTGGAGGGATACATTACTAGCTCACAGACTTCCCTTGCTTTGGAACAGGCTCCCAACTGACATTAAGCCGAGACCCTCACTGACACTCTTCCAGAGGAGCCTTGATGAGTGTATGTGAAACTGAACTGTCACACCATGGATCACTTCATCAGCTCTACTACACAGAGGCCTAGGGAACTAACTCCATGGGTGGTGATAGCTGCACACTCTGGCCATACTAACATATGCCTTCAGGCAGATAGCCTATTACCTGCCTATGTGCCTCTATATATATGTAGGTTATAGGTTATAGGTTATAGGTTAGTATCAGGCTAACTGCCCTTGCGGGCCATTTTAAGCCTAGCCAATTATCCCTTGTGAGACTCAAACCCTGCACCTTCTGTTTATAAGGCAAACACCTTAGCCATTAGGCCATCCTCCCAAACACAGTAGGGGGAACACAGTATAATCAGGCAAAGATGGATGGGCAGAGATGTGTGTAACAGGGTGACCATGACAGGGAGCCATCCAGGATCATCCCACCCAGCACACATCCCAGTGGCACGAAAGAAATGAGGTGCACATCTCTCCCACTGTACATAACAGCCACCAGTATCTGTAAGCATTACAGTGTATGTGGTCCATGTTCCTGCTGTTCAACATGACTATACAATGAAGTACACATCTACTATCTGCAGACATGTACCTGTCACATAGGTTCATAGGTATGTAGTAGACTATCTCCATGAAGGCATATATCAGACTACGCAAGTTGGGCAGCTTTCACCACACCATTGGGTAGTCTCTCAAGGCCTAGTTCTAATAGTTAGTACCCTAAGCTCCTTTCTAGTGGAGCTGCTGATGTGATGCCTGGCATGAATTGTCTGTTTCCTATCCACTCATCAAGGTTCCAATTGAAGAGTGTCAGCGAGGGGTTCTGTCTGATGTACATTAGGACTCTGTTCCACAGTAAGGCAAGTGTCTGGGATGGTACTCTATCCAACCAGCATGTTGTATTCATTGTTCTGCTGAGGTTCATATCCCTGGAATGTGTAGGGTGACTCAATGTTGTTATGGGTAGATGGAGCATATTCAACAGTTATGTGTTGGACATGGCTCTGTATGTTAGGCAGAGTGTGCCTCTGAGTATGCGGTACGCAACAAAGAACAGATTTAGTTTTACAAGTTGTGTTGCATAACACAACTGTTTGAGGCCAGTAATCCTCTTGGTGAGGTACCTATGTGGTCTCTACAGCTGCTGGATATGCTAAGTCGAGTACATCTAAAATGGTGCACTGTACTCAATGATGGGTCTGATGATGTAAGAGTAGAGTGCTAACACTACCTCTTTGGATCCTAATGCAAACCCTTTGTTGATTAGGTGGGCCACATAGGATCACCCAATCACTTTGGCAACATGGTTGTCAAAGGAAAGATAACTATGTACATGTGTCCCCAGATCCCTTATCACCTTGTCATTTTTAAGGGGGTAACACCCATGTGGTAGTTTGTGGGTATTGTGTTTTCAACAAAGCGGATCACTATGCATTCCTCCACAGTGAGCTTGAGGCCATGATTCTGACACCACACATCTGTCTCATAGAGTCCCTTCTGGAGAATATGTCTGTCTTCTGGGGAATCTATTATGGCAAACACTTTACAGTTCCCAGCAAACTTAGTCAACCACATCTCTCCTGTGTTGGCATGTACATTTGAGAAGTTTATACCAAACAGGAGGGACCCCAGGACTGAATCCTGGGGGACACCAGTCGTTATCGGTGTAGAGTCTGACATGTAGCCAGCAACTCGTAATGCGTGGGATCTATCTGTGAGCCAGTTTGCAATCCATCTTGTGATGTATGGATTCATGGCCAGGTTGGTGAGTTCATCTAAGATACCTGACTGGGGAATGGTGTCAAAGGCCTTAGCGAGGTATAGGTAGGCTGTGTGGAGCTCATTTCAATCATCTGTAGCCTGGGTAACTGTCAAAAAAATCCTCTCGGTTCAGGAGGCGTGGTCTGCATTTCATGAAGCCAAACAGGGTGTGTTCAACTGTGTGAATGTTCCCAATCTCTGTATTGTTGACTTCCATTATGATTGGCTCCATTGCCTTGCAGAACACACTCGTCAGGCTCATAGAGCATGAATGCCAAGGGGTTTTTGTGGCCCAACCCCTGTGGAGTGTGAAGAATGTTGCTGTGCAGCATTCTATGGACACATATCCTGTAGAGAGCATGTAGTGAGAGGTGTAGGTATCCTTGATGAATATGGATACATCCTCACCCTATGTGCTATGATTCAGGTTCTGATGCTGGAAGGTATGGAATGAGTAGTATCCTGGTAGTGCTGGTGTGCTGTCTGGAGCCTTGAACTAGGTTACTGATATTGCAAAGATATCAATATTCTCCATAATGAGAAGTGCCTCGAGTGTGTGCATCTTGAGGCTGAGACTTCTGGCAATGAGTAGCATTTAGCTCACTTTGTGGTTATTTGTGTTGGTTATGGGGTTTGGTTTGCCCTGCGTGACCGGTGTTCCACACCTGACGACAGCGCCTTATTGGTCCCATCTGACCATAAGTTAATTACCCTACATATCCACATCCTGGACCCACACCCCCATTAAGGAAACCATGTTAAAAAATGTCTCCAAAGCCAACTTCATGCTTCTTAAGACAGAAGTGCTGAACTGCAGGACACCCATGCAGATGGACAATACAGTTACAACTACTGAATCCTTCACAATTGCACTTTATAAGCACTTACATGACTACATGCATTGTGCCATCCCTAACAGAACCAAGACGCTATCCTCCAAGAAAAGGAAGCCAATCTGGTGCTCCCCTGCCATACACAAACTGCACAACAGAAGGAAAATACTGTTGCAAAACAGGGTAAAATCCCATGAGGGGAGGAGCTCCATGGTCCACATCAGTAAGAAGCTGTGATCCATGATAAAATCCTCCAAAGCTAGTTATGAAAACAATATCGACACTGATTCTAAAGACAACCACAAAGCATTCTATAGCTATGTCAAGAATCTCAAAGGCAACATTCAGATCTGCTCTGAGTTACAGTGCAATGGCACTAAATATACAGACTCTACTGATATTGCCAACATCCTGGCAGATAGGATCAGTGCTAACTTTACCCCCCTCTCACCCATGAAAGAGCACATCTCTTTTACGGAAGACTGCAAAGTTGCTGTCATCACAGCTGCACAGGCAAAAAACACTCTCCAAAGTCAGGAACACAGCATCCATGGGACCAAATAACATCCCAGGCTGTGTTCTACATAAACTACAGAACAAACAGGCACCACACCTACATACCATATTCAGTCATAACCTCACCTCAGGCTTTGTGCCTGCTGAATGGTGCACAGCAACGGTTATCCCACTATACAAGGGGGGAGCCACCATGGACACCAGGAACTAGCGCCCCATTAGCCTGATGAGCCTGTTCTGCAAGGCCATGGAATGTATCATCATATAACTTATAAAAAAGACATTGGTAATCTCCAAACTCTGGGCCACAACCATGTTGGGTTTGTAAAAGGCAGATCATGTCTCCTAAACCTGATAGACATCATTGAAGCAGTCACCAGAATCGTAGACAAGGGTAAGGTGGTTCACACAGCCTATGTAGATCTTGCCACGGCTTTCAACACCATCCCCCACTCTGGAATTATAGATAAACCCACTAAACTAGGTATAAATCACTATGTCACAAGATGGGTTGCCAACTGGCTAACTGACAGAACACACACTGTGAAATTAGCAGACTCCAAGTATGACACTGGACCAGAGACAAGTGCAGTACCACAGGGTTCAGTCCTGGGTCCTGTCCTGTCTGGTATCTACTTCCCTGAAGTAAACTTCGACATGGAAGGTCTGTGGCTAATGAAGTTTCCAGATGACTGCAAACTAGGAGCCATAATCGAAACTACTAAAGATGTGGACATCCTACAAAAGAGACTCACTGAGACAGATGCCTGGTGTCAAAGCCATGGCCTCAAGCTCAATGCCAAAAAGTGCATTGTCATCCCCTTTGGTAAAAACTCTGTAGCCATGAACTACAACATAGGCAGGAGTCTACTTAACACTGAAAGTGTAATAAGAGACCCTGGGTCACAGGTGGACAGTGGACACACCTGTGATAATCACATCCCCGCAGTAGTCAGAAAATGCTTCTACGTGGCGCACCTCATCACAAAAGGTGTCTCATGCAGAATAGAAGAGGACAATGTTCCCCTCTACTCATCACTCACTAGATCCATAACAGAGTACAATGCCCCTTTTGCTATGTACCTCACAAGACATCTACAACAACTGGAAAGCCTGCAGAAATACCTCACAAATAGCAGTAGCAGCCTGAAATACATGCCATACACAGACCGTCTCAAAATGTTCCAGCTGTACTCTCTCGCATATCGCCTAAACATACAAAGCTATGTCCAACGCAGAGCTGTTGGACATGCTCCACGTAAAACACTCACAATCCCTCTGATCTTCGGGCCCAAAACCCAGAGTGAAATGCAAAAGGAAGTGGTGTATCCATTTACCTTACGGATACCCACACCTTCAGGTTAGTGGCACAGCATGAGGCCTTGGAGACCATGCAAGTACAACTAACATTGGGCAAAGCTGCTTATCAGATTGCAGCCTGCTACAGATCACCTACCTTGTCTCAGGAACCTCACTCAGTATTCCTGAGAACAGTGGAAAATATAAAGGTCCTACCAAACACCATTATATGAGGAGATTACAACTACCAAAACACTGACTGGGAGAATTACTCATGTACAACGTCCTTTGCCCAATGCTTCCTAGAGTTTAAAAACTCAAACGCTCTGGAACAGCTGGTCACCACACCCACTAGAGGTGACAACATACTGGACCTGATCATCACCAACATGGGGTACCAGTGTTCCACAACAGAGATAAACCCCTCACTGGTAATATCAGATCATAAAGTAATCACACTGGACATCCACAGCACACCCCCCACAGTCAAGGAAACCACTGTGAAGAAAGTTCAAACAGCACACTTCTCAAGACCAAAGTGGAAAGTTCAAAAGCACCCTTGCTATAGGATAATGCTATACAATCTGCAGAATCATTTACAAGTGCATTCTATAAACATCTGCAGGGATGCATGGATTGAGTCATGCCAAATAAAACCAAGATGTACTCCTCCAAAAATAGTAAACCAATCTGGTGGTTGTCGCACGTAATTAGGCTATACAACAAAAGGAGGGCACGAACACATGATAGAGAAAACTTCAAATAAGGAAAGGCATCACTGATCATTATTAGGAAGAAACAATGATCGCTCATAAAATAATCCAAGGCCATTTTCTAAAGACAAATTGCCAAGGAATGTAAGAATAACAGCCGCAAAGCCTTTGTTAGCTATAACAAACATTTAGGTGGCAACTCTCAAAAATGCTGTCAGCTACTGCAAAATGGTAAAAAGATACACTGAACCAACTTACATTGCCCACATCCTGGGGGACAGGTTCAGTGCAAACTCCCCCCACATCACCCCTAAAAGGGCCTGTGTACAGAGCACCAGACTTCATGGACATGCAGGTAAAAACAGCCCTATCCAAAGCTAAGAACACAGCATCAATGGGACTGGATGGTGTCCCAGGCTGTGACTTACACCAGCCCCAAAAGGAATTACACCCTCATCTACATTCACTGTCCAGACTCAACCTTACCACAGGCTATGTACCCAAAGAATGGCATACAGCAACAGTCATCCAGCTCCACAAAGGGGGTGCTACAACAGAACCAGGAAACCATTGCCCTATAGGCCTACTCAGCTTGGTCTGCAAAGCTATGGAGAAAATTATCATGGAACCATAAACAGAGACATTGGGGACCTCCAGACACTGGACTCAACCCAACTTGGCTTTGTTAAAGGTAGATCCTGGCTCCTAAACCTAGTTGACTTATTTGAAACAGTTACCAAGGACATAGATGGAGGTGAAAGTAGTCCACACAGCCCACCTGGACCTCACTAAGGCCTTTCGACATCATTCCCCACTCTGGCATCATGGACAAGCTTACCAGCTTGAACATTAACAGCTATGTCACAGGATGGGTGGCCAACTGCCTCACAGATCAAACACACATGTTCAGAGTTGTGGGTGCCATGTCTGACTCTAAACCAGTCACAAATGGCATCCCACAGGTATTGGTCCTGGGACCCCACCTGTTCAGTAGATACTGCTCAGAGGTACAGGCAAGCATGGGAGGAGTATGGCTGAACAAGTTTGCAGATGACTGCTAACTGTGGTCCACAATCGACTCCATGGCTGAGACAAACATTCTACAGAAGGGTCTTACAGAGACAGATACCTGGTGTCAAAACAATGCCCTCATGCAGAATGCCAAACAATGCATAGTCATCCCCTTTGGATAAAACAAAGTGCACACAAATTACCACATAGGTGGTAATCCAGTATGTACGGATAATGTAATTATGGCCCTGGGGACACAGGTAGATAGTAAACTCTCCTTTGATGATCACATTGCCAAAATGTCTACAAATTCCTTCCATGTAGCCCACCTAATGTCACCTAATGTAACCCACTTTGTCTAGTCTGATGATGTCACCATCCTACAAATATACCTGTGGAAAAAAGAACTCACAGTAATGTGTATAGTGCATCCTGTAAATGCGTGCTGCTTTAGTGTCATTAAGTAGTTAGGTAGGGGTTTGAATCTTGCACTTGACAACTGTATGAGAGTTTGTGTTATCTCCTTGTAGAGGAGCAACCGTTTTGGAGACAACTACAACACCTTAAATGTGGTATACTTATATTTGTCAAGTCTGATGATGTCACCATCCTACAAATATACCTGTGGAAAGGAGTGCTCTCAGTAATGTATATAGCACATTGTGTAAATGCATACTGCGCTAGTACCGTAAGGTAGTTAGATAGGGGTTTGAATCCTGCACTTGACAACTGTATGAGAGTGTGTGTGTGGGTGTGTGTAGACTCCTTATAAAAGAGCAACCATTTTGGAGACAACTACAACACCTTAAAAGTGGTATACTTATCTTTGTCAAATCTGATGATGTCACCATCCGATGATGTCACCATCCTACAAATATACCTGTGGAAAATGACCTCCCAGTAATGTGTATAGTGCGTCATGTAAATGCATACTGTTCTTATATCATAAGGTAGCTCAATAGGGTTTGAATCCTGTCCTTGACAACTGTATGAGAGTGTGTGTACCTTGTAGAGGAGCAACCTTTTTGGAGACAACTACAACACCTTAAAAGTGGTATACTTATCTTTGTCAAGCCTGATGATGTCACCATCCTACAAATATACCTGTGGAAAGAAAAGCTCCCAGTAATGTGTATAGCGTGTTGTGTAAATACCTACTGCTCTAGTGTCATAAAGTAGTTTGGTAGGTGTTTAAATCCTGCACCTGATGACTGTGTGTGTATCGCCTTGTTGAAAAGCAACCTTTTTGGAGACAACTACTATACCTTAGAAGTGGTATACTTATCTTTGTCAAGTCTGATGATGTCACCATCCTACAAATATACCTGTGGAAAGAAGAACTCTCAGTAGTGTGTATAACATGCAGTGTAAATGCCTACTGCTCTCCTATCATAAAGTAGGTAGGATTTTGAATCCTGCACTAGGTGAGTGCGTGTGTGCTTTATGTGTGTGACACAGTTGGTTACTGTGTTGTGGGTTTTGCTTTTACTACTGTATGACATATCACAATGACAACAGTATGTGCACTGCACGTCAGGCAGCTGTGTGGCAAATACATATACGTACATGTGACCTTAATTATTTCATAGGTGGGAACCCTGCTTTTTCCATGAACACATCTGTTATCTTTGTCAGAGTGTGCTGCCACTTTCCAGACCTTAGGCCACATCTGTATACTTGTGACAATCCCAGCCACTGCAGTGATCCCTGGCCTAGGTCATCTATGTCATATACAGTCATTACGGTTTCTATTGAACAGTGTGAGTGAGGGTTTATGCCTGAGGTATATTTCAGACCAGTTAAAATGCAGCAAAGTCTGTCAATGATGGCTATTCATTATAGGTGTACAACAACCTTTGTGGATATGCATGCAGACCCCTTATTGCTTATGTGATTTACAGAGGAATTTCAAAATACCTTTGGAAATGTGATTACCAAAGGAGAGATGATGTAACACTTGGCTGTATGGACACATTGGTACCTGTCAACATGTTGGGGGCTACTACCTACGTGGTACTGTGAGGATATTATGTTTTGTAAAGGTGGATGACCATGCTTTAGTTGGCTTATAGCTTTACAGCATGGGTTTGACAACAGGTATCTGTCTGTATGATACCCTTGTGGAGGATGGCTGTGTCATCTGGAGAATGCATTATAGGCCACAGTATGCATTTTCAGACGTGGACGGACATATCCCTACTGTGTTTGCTTGTACCTAAGTGTCCTATATGGCAATCAGGAGTGGTCCCAGGAATGGGTGCAGGTGAACACCACTGGTTACTGGCATAGCATAGTCCGTGAAGGGTACAAATGTTACTGTGTGTCCTACATCTGTGTGTCAGTTGTCAAGACATCATCTAATGATTGTTTATGGTCAGGCTGTTGAGGTTATGTATACTAACAGAATGCAAACCAATGACAGATAGTAACAGTATCAACCACAGCACAGTGTCAAACCATGTTATACACACGTGTACCCAAGTTACAAAATGTGTGTAGTACAATGCATAGTGGCCACCAATAGAAACTATGGAGTGTTAAGACTGTGTAATACAGGGCATGTCACCCTGCCCATGTGTCCACTATGCACGTACATGCAGACAGTGCACCTCCACCATGTTCACAAATGTACATCTGCAAACCTGTGCTGCACACATCCCACATGTACTGTCCACTCTCTAACACATGCTGCCAATACTACACACATCAGCCAAGTGGCACGTGTGCAGACAATACACTATTGGGATTAACACTGGTGTAAACAATAGTACATTGACAATCATAGTTTTAATGCATCATGCCCGCTCAGTTACACCTTCAAGGATATCATTACACTTTACTGCTGACAACATGCTAACATTGCTATACTGCTATAAAGTCACCCTGTGCATCAGCACCATGTTAGCCTGTTTCTGCATCAATGTTAAAGATGACAGGAGGTGGCACAGGTTTCATCATATGCACAGGGTGTGTTGTTGGTTTGCCAGAGGCTTACATTGAGCCATACAATCGACATGTGTGTGTGTGTGTGTGTGTGTGTGTGTGTGTGTGTGTGTGTGTGTGTGTGTGTGTGTGTGTGTGTGTGTGTGTGTGTGTGTGTGTGTGTGTGAGGGCCAAGAGTACTGGTATGGGCCAATGTTGATGTAATGTGTGCGGGTATGTGTTAACCCTAGGTGTCTGGTTTATGTGTATTTGTGTCTGCATGCACACAGTTCCACCATGTGGCTGCCATATACGGGGATTTGTGGGACAGCCACAGACTGTACCTGCCAGGCTTTACAGATCACCATCTCTGGCCATGGATACAGTACCTGTGCCTGGCAGGGGTGCTACTGACAGTATCAGGTACTAAGCTAGACTGATTACTATCCTCAGAGGTAGACATATGTACACTGGACCCAGGTCCCTGCTTGGACTGTCCAGAGCCACATGCACATGGTCTTCTAGGATGGTCTATGGACAGCCCACCCCCAACATTGCTGGGGCTGGTACTGGCACTACGGGAGTGGCTGTGACTTGAGGGACGTCCGCAGCAACTGCCAGCTGCTGATGTTGCTGGCATACTTCCACGTAGACGTCTCAACCATCCCGCACTGTCCTGACATGTAGACATGACATTGCAGAGGACATCTAATGTCTCACCCCAATGTCAATCAGTGACCTCAGTGTAATTATGGATGGCACCTGCTAGGTCATGGATACTGTCATTTAAAGCAGTATGTGCCCTCTGTGCCCTTAGTCCCCGTCTGGTGTACCGTTCCATACGTGCCTGTGCCTCCATGACAGCATGGAACATGCGTGAGGTTGTAAGACCTGTGGCACGTCTGCCAGGGGCATGATGACCAGCAGTGCTCCGATGAGAACCCCTGGACATCTGCCTATGTGGTACCGTTCCAAACCTCTGGGTATGGCTGCTGTGTCCAAATGCATGTGCCATAGGTACCACACTGTCCTGGCCATTGCTGACTGTACACTGTCCCTCAGCTAAGGGCATTGGTGATGATGGATGTATTGGCAGTATGACTGTGTGCATGGATGGGGTGGACAGCTGTGTACTGTCGATTGGTGGCCCAACGACAGACCCTGGCAAACATGCCTGTGCCTCAACACACCTATCCTCATTATCACTATTTGTGTCAGTGACATCAGGTTCCCTGCTGCAGTGAACCAGCCCAACCTCAGCACCTGTGAGAAGAAGACAGGAAACACACTTTACGACCTGTACATGATGTCAGTACACATGCACACATGCACACATGAACAAATGCACACATGCACACATGAACACATGCACACATGCACACATGAACACATGCACACATGAACACATGAACACATGCACACATGAACACATGCACACATGCACACATGCACACATGCACACAAATACACTCCACACTAAAGCAGAGACACACACACAGACACACACACACAAACACACAAACACACACACCAACAGCAATCCAGAACATACTCAATAGCGGTTGATGGTGGGGTACAGTATCACAAGACAAACAGTCATATCACACGTGTCAGCATGCAGGACGTGTGTTGCTCAACAGCATGCAGTGCAAGAGTAGACAGTCCTTGCTAATAACAGTATACATGGCTTTGATGCATGTGTGTTGTTGTTCAATCATTGGCCTCACCCTGGAACGCAATGTGTACATGGACACAACATTGCTGTGTAAGTATTACAAGCTCTTCAATGTGCTGTGCACCATCACTCACAGGTATACATACCATGGCTGGATGTTTATCTGTGTGTCACATAGATATCTGTTACTGATTAGAGCGTCTGTGTCTTTAGCAGATAATTATGGACACAGGTTTAACTCATGCATGCTATGTAAACACACAGGATGAGTGGTGCGTGTATACCTGATGGAATACCGTTGCTCAACATAGCCATTGTACAGTAGTTATGGTGAGTGTAGAACATATTGTGGACATGCCAGTGCCAGTCATGACATGACATGCTACAACACAACTGCAACATTAAACATCACACATACCCAATGTGTGTCATGTGACCTATACACGCAATAGCATTACAAGACATATATGTGCCACTTTGTGCAAATGGTGATTGCTATGCGTATTGTGTATAGGTGCCTATGTTTGCACACACACAACATTGAGGTGTATATCAATGAATGCTATTTGTAGTACTGTGGTTACTGTAACTGGATGGCGTGTAGTACCATGAGCCATCATCATGCAGCATCATGCTGTCACTAAAGGCTACTAATGTGTGCCAGACCGGCACCTATCATGCTGTACCTGAACCACAGTACCATGACTACATTCACCATTTCACAGCCAGTTGTTACATGGGTTTGTAAGGTGCCCAATAGGGAGCATTGCCTGACACGAATGTGTTGTGTGTTGAAGAGTGTCGCACTGCCCCATGATAGGCCTCTACCCCTCAGGTATATTATGTGTGCTGTATGGATGACATTTGGGATACTGGAGTGTGACCTTACAGCGTGCGTATGAATACGCCATGTGTAGCATATTAACATGTACTGCGTATGATGAAGTTGTGTATGTTGTGTGCATGTGTATTGACTGCCTATCCAATGTCCACTATAGTGTAGCCACAATTGTTTGGGATGCTCTGTGTATTGCATGTGTTTGAGGCAGCCACTCACGTTACTGAGATGTGCATAGTCTCACAGCAAACATGCACAGCATGCATTATGCATAGGTGTGTTACATGTGTACATGGCCTACACCTCACCTATGACATGCACATTTTATTTGCAATAGTATATGTACAACACACTCACCAGCATTGGTCTGCTATCTTGCTGTCAGACCAGAGGGACCTACAAGGATATGAAACAGTTTGTCAGTGGCAACAACTATGGCATTGCTACTGTGGGTTTACAATCTTACAGTAGCACAATGGTTGACAGTCACAGGCCTACACATCATGTTCCAAATTATCAGTATTGCACAACACCAGGCTCCACATCTTCTAACTACACAGTACACATCTCACATATGCATGATCTAACAATAGAGTTAACAGTAGTCTACAGATATGCCATGTTACCTGCACGCTCCATGTGAACTTGCTGGGGTGCTCCGGCCTCCATGATGATACATGTGTGCTGTTGTTGTTGTTGGCCGGGAGCCCCCAGGCTCAGGAACAGCTCCTCCACTCTGGTGAGGGGGGGGGATGGGTGGTAACCCCACCACCTGTGGCAAGCTGTTCCTACTGACATCAGACGCACGCTGACAGACATGTCTAAGTAAATCACTGCAGTGATGGCGTACCTGCTCATATCTCCGGTTATGTATGTCTATGTCATTTATCCTACGGACAACATCTTGCCACAGTGCAGTCTGCTCATGCTGGTCCTGGCTGGTTCTTGAAAATAGCAGGGTGTAGTTTTGGATGAGACTGGTGGTTATTATTTCATCCTCTGCACGACTATAGGTAGGATTGCAATGGTGGGCCATGACCCTGGAAGACAATGAAACAATATGTGTGAGCAAGTCATGTGGCACACTTAACATTCTACAGTACAGATATCACTGAACTGCCATAAATAGCAAACAATTGTCTGTCAGAGGATACACACTTTCAATACCACATATCAGTGCTCAACTCACAACTGCCAGACAGTGCCTGACACGCTCTATATATTAAAACATTTTCTGCACAGCAACAAAGAGAAAACACTATGTATGACTATGCAATAGTACATGGCACACTGTATGCAACACAATGCACCACATAGCCACAGGAGGTATATATCAAGCTAATACATAAAGGAATATGTAATCCATTGCAATGATTGTAAAGTCCAGTTACAGTATTACCAGTATACCACACTAGTTGTTGATGGAAAACCCCTGCCTAAAATATGTGCACATTCGTGAATATAGGTGGCATACTGCTGTACTAGACTATACATGTTGCTAGATATGCACTTATATCCTGTAATACACATATGACCGAGGGCATGTTACAGGCATACTCACACACACATCAGACATACATACAGGACATAGAGGTATGGCAACCCAGATGAGCTTTACGTGTGTACCATACAGTGCTGTGTGTCAGTACTTACAAACCCTTATGCCTGAGGTATGTAATCTGTGAGGACTACAGGGAACACACAAAACAGTGTTTCCAAGCAATGTGGACATACACCATACTGTGCTGTTTAGGCCTACAGCTTCAGGTAGTACTACAGTTCATACAGGATTTGGATTCACCAGCAGTACCAATCAATGAGTGTACATGCATTGCTTTATCCTCTAATGGCACACCCCAGTTAACACCAAGGGACTACATCAGACCATATGCCATACTGCTTTTTCTGGCTAGCAATAGCATACACATCTAATGCTGGAATCAGAGCTAGGACACATAATACCATGACAGAAACAGTTTCCCACTAAGCTATCCCACATATACACAACTGTGACACATTCACCAACACATTCACCATCACACTCAGTCAATCTCACATAGCAATTATTGCAACAAGTACATGCGGGTGTGTATTGGTTCATAGGTAGGTAATAGGCTATTGGCCCTAGGGCCTATAGAAGCCTAGCCAGACGGTACCCTGGCCTTTGACACCCAAGTGATTTAATTTCATGTGCCCCTGTCAAGCAGAGCCACAGAGGTGATTCCTGGGGTGTATTTCCTACCTCCCATCCAATCATCAAGACTATTTATGACGAGTGCTACTGAGGAGCTTTGTTTGCTATTGATCAGTGGTTTGTTCCAGAGTATGGGATGTCTCTGAGATAGGAATCTATCCCTCCAGCATGTTCTGTTTATTGAGGTGACAAGGTTTAGGTCCCTAGAGTGTGTAGCTCATAAGGATTGTGATCTGTTTACGTGGAGCATGTCCAACAGCTCTGGGTTGGACATAGCTTTGTATGTTAGGCAGAGGTCACCTCTGGGTTGGTGGTATGCGACACAGTCTAGCTGTGGTTTTGTGAGACATTCTGCATAGGGCATCTGTTTGAGGACAGTAATGATCTTTGTGAGGTATGTCTGTGGCCTTTCCAGTTGCTGTAGATGTCTTGTGAGGTACATACCAGAAGGGACATTGTACTCTATAATGGGTTTTGTGAGTGATGCGTAGAGGGGAACACTGACCTCTTTTTCCCTGGATGACACAGCTTTTGTGATGAGGTGTGCCATGTAGACAGATTACATGACTAGTGTGGCACGGTGATTATCAAGGAGGAGACTACTGTCCACCTGTGTCCCATGGTCTCTTATCACACTTTCCATGTTAAGTCGACTACCACCTATGTGTTAGTGCATGGGTACAGAGTTTTTAGCAAAAGGGATGCCAATGCATTTCCGACATTGAGCTTGAGGCCATGGCTTTGCCTCCAGGCATCTGTCGCAGTAAATATGACTCTCTCTCTCTCTATGTATATATATATATATATATATATATATATATATATATATATATATATAAATATATACACATACATAAAACATCCATTGGTGTACATATAGATATACATATAGGCACATATACAGTCCACCTTTCATGGTGGGAATATAAATTATGCAACGTATGTGAGGTATACAGTTATGTAATGATATTGCACAGTCTTGTGCGAAATGAATTGAAGGTGTTCTCAGCCCATGTGGATTTAGCAGGCCTCACTGGCTGCAACACTGTAAACCTAACAAATCACACCCACAGCGTTTAACCACCACATGTCATATACCAGCACTGTATGCTATCTTGTTTGCCACACACTACTACCTACATACAAATATGCACATAACAACCTTCACCAACATATATATGACCTCCCTTCAAAAACAGTTGCAGTCCCTTTTTCTATGCACATGTACAGATGCTAATATATCTGACACACTGTTGTAAGTCCCTGGACCTCACGGCTGACCTGATGGGCCTTGCTGCAACATGAACAGGTGTCACGTGTGAGCACACAGTAATATTAGAGGGTGTATACATAGCTGCAAATGCTAGAGTATCATACTAGCCTGGTACAGCAGTTGCCAATGCTAAGCTACATGTTGATATGACTATCATGCATGTGTTACTCTGTCACATCCATGTTTATTTAGCTGTATGCGCTACTCCCACAAACAGCCATTGTCCACACTACTGTACAGAACACAGATAACATGGATCAGATGTTTGACATTTAATGCTGAGCTACATATATCACAGTTATGTCCCACTGCACACAGCTACACACTGATTTGTCCATGGCAATAGTTATGCAGGGCATCTGTGCATAGATACGTACTGCTGCCACATATTGATGTTTCAAAGTATGTAGAGTAGTCTTCAAATACATCTACTACATGCCAGTAAATAAATATCTGTTACATACCTTTCCTTTGTATGTGTTCGTAGTTTTCAGTTCGGTGTGTCTTTGCCATTTTTTTTTCGGCTGGTGTGGGTGGGTGTGTGTGTCTCTCTCTCTCTGTCTCTGTCTCTGTCTCTATCTCTCTCTCTCTCTCAGTATCTGCAATGGGATGATTGCATGTGTGGGCAGCAAGTACAGCCTGCTTTTATAGGTATCTGCATATGTGCATGTGATGGCCTCTGCACCAATTGGTGGCCACCATTTGGTAATTGCATGCAGCCTGCTGTGTGGTAATTGCAGTACTCACTGTCATAGCAACCCAATGCTATAAATTGCTATGTCAGGTAGGCGTAGCCCTTTCAGCTTTCCAAAGTGGGGCCCATGCTTGTTTGCTGTGGACACCGTTGTGTAAGTCAGAAGGTTGGTATAGTTCTTATATCTGAAGCTAGGGATGTTGTACTCAGACCTGAATGTTGCCACTTTCAGTACACAGTTGTCAGTGTAGAATTGTACTCACCCCTACAAATGCTAACACAAGATACATGAGAGTATGTAGTTTCTTTTCTACTTATACAATTAACTGCCATACAAAAGTAGTTATTGAGATGTATTCATTTGGTACATGAACTGTTTGTGAACTGCTATACTGTGAATATTAATGTACTCACTTCTGCACAGTTTGTGCTTTTTTATTGTTGACATTAGCACAGGATGCTCAAAAAAACTGGACAATTCCAGTACTGAGTATGCCTGCCTACAACCTTGGTAGACCCTAAACACACAGGTATATTGTACATTTGGGTGGGGATGCAGACATATAGAGAACATTATGTATTATTGTGTGATTGTTATCTTGCTGGACATTAATGGTTGCTGTGTACCTGTTAGTTTAGCAAGGCAAGTAGTCTGTCAGCATAGCTCACAACTGTGGACCTATCCAGATGGTAGCCAGATGTTAGGCTGCTATTCTCTGTCTGTGCAATGCACAGGTCTTTCCAGCACTGGTACAATGCCATTGTTACAGTTGTTTGCTAACAGTACATGGCTACATCCTTTGGTATTTCAGTGTTGTACTCCTACATAAGGGTATGCTTGTAGAACTCCTTCCAAAGATATTTGCACAGTGTGTAACAGCAGAAAAGCTGATATGCCTGTGTGTTTCTGCCTCGGAAAAGGCCTCTGAAACACTCAGGCACATATTTGAATAGAGTGAGGTAAAGGTAGGTAAAAGTGAGGTACACCTTATAAATATTAAGGACTTCGGGAGAACCAGTACATATGAATTACGACACCTTTTCTGAAGTACAAGTGATGTCTAACTCCTGCATATTGTCATTATTCATTAGGTGTAATATCCCACCTTTCTGGCTAACATCAGTACTTTTCAGGGGCTTCAGAGGGACACAGCTAACATATGTTTCAAAATCAGGGACATCCCTGATATGTAGTCACAGTTGGGATGTATGTCCTCTGCCCTAGTCAGATATACCAGTGTTTGTCCTGCTATGATACTGTGTGGGGGTTGTAAAGTGCCGCTGCAACATTATTTACTGCTAGAATGGCTGGTTCTCTTATCACAGTCATGTAATGCAATTCCACAACAACTGCTGGTAAAGTTCCACAAAACAGGTTTTGTGTTATGGCATTCCCATTTTTCCTTTACATTCACTCATTCTGATGCATGATATATCTATTTCAGCAACAACCTACTGTATATGTACTGTGGCTTAGTGGTACTTCATGCAGTCTAAGGTATCTAAGGTCAGGGGTTCGAGACTGACAGTGGTGTTTTATTTTGCTGCTGAGCAGAACAAGGGCCCTCACATGCAGGGTGACTAAGGCACTTTTAAACAGTTGTAAGTGGGTTTGCGTGGATTTGCATGAAGCTTAGCAATGCTTAGCTAAGCACACACAAGCGCACACTCGCGCAAACCCGCTAACTACTGCTTAAAAGCGCTTACTCACGCTAATCTCCGTGCTCATTTCTTTGAAAGAAAAGAAACTGGGGAGATAGGACAGTTGTGAAAAAGGGGCACAAAGAGGGGAAGACAGTAGGGAAAACAGCTCTGGATGTGCAGGACAGGTGTAGGGAAGGACCATAGCTGCCCATGTCTTTTACAGCAACAGCTGTGCAAATGCAATACTTTTGGAGGAAAATATGAAACCTTCCACCCCTGAGAAAGGGGTGAGGACAACAAAGTATGTTGTACTGCCAATTGAATTACATTTTATATGTCCAGCAGACATGTGTGCAAAATGGCCAGCTATGTATGGGGCGTAATTTTTTTTTTGAGCAGATTGTCCTTTTTTTTTTCTTTTTCCAGGTGAGAGTGGAATGTGGGGAGGGGATGTAAGTATATTTGTGGAGGTAGATTGGGGAGGTAAACAGACAGGACAAACAAGACGCATACAGGGGCGGAATATGACACATGTGGTAGGTGAACACCATTGATGGAGAAGGATGTTTGGAAATCGCAAGCCCATGAGCCCACAGATGACAACAGTGGAACTGATATCCCCACCCATGGGCAGTCACCACTGCACCTTCGCAGCCCGGAGGGTGGCTGTGCTGGGGGCTGTGTAGGATGGGCAGGCTCACCCGTGAGTCACGCCACCCGTGCCTCAAGCTGACGCAGAGGATCAGCGACACAACACTCAATCTCCCTACGCACCACAGCCCGGACCATTCGGAGGGTGATAGGTGGCCCTCCTTCACCCACACTTGCACCAGGGGGATGAGCCCCATCCCCTGCAGTGCTTCCACCCAAAGGTGGCACAGGACCAATGGAGGAGGAGGCCCCAGGCTGGACACCGGACCTGCTGGTGCCAGGTGCCATCGCCAGCTGAGGTGGGACAGGTGGGTCCGCTGGGACCGGCCTTCCCATATGTTCTATGTTTGGGAAGATTTAATGAAAATATGGATTAGTAACAGTCAACAGCATTCCCAATTAGATATAACAGCATGCAGAGGTATTCCCATTAACCCAACACACCAGAGTTCCAACAGTTGAACAGCAAGCATGACACATGCATATATGGAACAACAGTGGACATTACAACAGCATGCAGGTTTAATTGATGGCAACAGGCCACCAATATTGTGGTATTTGAACAGGGCACATGCATCAAAATAAATGCAGATATTTATAAACCAATAGGACATATGTCCCAACAAATGTTTTGAGATTAGACATACCCATTAAGGTGTGGAATTGCATTTTTTATGCACATACAGTAGGGTGGAAAATGATAGCTCCATTAACAACTTATATATCCTTCTAGTTTACACTACATTCCTATTAACTGCAGTTATATGTCCCCTGCATGTATTATTACACTACCCAATTGTCCTTAAATCGTGAAATGGGTTTTGCTAGATCTTTATATACATGGGCTGTATCTGACATACAAACTGTCCGGGATGCAGATGTTACTGCTACATATTTTGTGAGTTGCTCAGACACACTACTGCTGAGATGGTACACTGACAGCTCTACTTACCTATACTTATCTAGATATGTTTAGGTGAAATTATCACTTATATGTTAACAGCTCCCTACATTTCTGCCAGCACAATGACATTTCTGGGGAACACAATACCAAGCTACTCATGTGCCAGATTAACCTGTACATGCTGGGCATGAACCAACAGTTGAGGACTATGAATATGCTTAAAAGCTACTGACACTCCCTTCATCCACTTTATATGGGTCTACCCAACTGTGTGTTAACAGCGCTTAATACAACAGTACTACTTCTATAATGCAAAAGTACAACAACATATCAAAGAAAATGACACAGACACACTCCAGGAATTATACCTTTATTAAATACTTGAAACACTTTTCTAGAGGCTCTCTCATTTATTTTATATAACAGTACATGCAGAATAATTATTAGATAATTATTATACCTTTATTTATTGTGTAAAAACACTTTTTTCAGGCTCTCTCATTTATTTTACATAACAGTACAAGCAGAATAATTACTAACCTGCCTGTTGGTACAGCCTTAGCAGCCTATCTGCATAGGCTTGCTGATTCGCAGCATGGACACCTGCAGCGGAGAAGTAAATTAAGTGATATTGAGACATACCTATCCATAGTATACACTAAAATAGCACTTTTTACATACTTAATTCCATGGCTACTTACTCAGTAGTGGGGCATTTCCATCCCACAGGCCTCCTGGATCCACTGGTCCAGTTGATCCACCTTTTGTCTCTTCAGGTTTGCATGGTGGTGTCTGACCTGCTCACCAGTCTGAGGGACACCTGTGGCACTGGTGAGTTCATGGGCTAGACAGTCCCAAGCTTCCGCTTTGTATTGGCTGCCCTGGTACTCGCCCCACAGGAGTCTATCCTCATGATTATGGACAAGGAGCCAAACCATTACTTTTGACTCCTCAATGCCCCAATGTTGCGCTAGAAAATGAGAGCCCTCTCCAGCACCGGCCATTGCTGCCTGCAGATGGGAGTTACAACCAGTTATGGCAAGTATTCCCACCTATGGAGCTTAAATATGCATCATTTCCCACACTTATTTGTGATTGGCCAGTTTTTAAAAAAATCATCTGAAGGCACACCTGCTTAGCAATGGGTAAACTTCCATTGATATGTATGTGTGTGTTGAAAGTGCAGGCTTATGAAAAACTGTCATGGCTTAGTGGTTCAGTACTGTGATTATGGTGTATAGTTTCCTGGGTTTGAGGCCTGTCATTGCTTTTTATTTTACTACTGGCCAGACCGGCTAGGAGGTGTGGTTGTGTTTTACCGACTTTGCTCAACTTTGCCCGACGTTGCTCTACATTGCCCAATGTTGTGCTGGTTAGCGCGGTGCGCAGCTACACGCAAATATCTTTTGTTTGCACTCATTTGCGCGATGCACAGCTCCACGCAAAGCTATTGTGCTAGTTAAAGCAGTGCTTAGCTACGAGCAATAATATTTAAATATGCTTAATACTGGTAAACTTTGCTTAGCAGTGCTTCACATTGCTTAAGATACGTTACTTATGCATCCATCAGTATGCATAACCATTTCACTTTCTTATATATATGTGTATACATATATATATATATATATATATATATATATATATATATATATATAATTTATTCACTACTACATAGACCATTTCAATGCTTTTTGCTGACATTTAAATGATAAATGTCAGGGATTATTTTTATATACAGATTTCCAACAGAAAATAGAAAGGGGAGTGGTGGGACTTGAACCGGGAATGCCTCCTCTTTGTGCGAAGGCTCTACCACTATGATATTGCTATTTTGCTTAATTTGCATATAAGTTTCTTATTATCCTCTTCGATGCCTAAACTGCTAACTGTAACTAAGCAATGGGCAAACCCGCGCAAACACGTGCAAATATGGGCAGCTATATCGGGAATAATAAACAAAAATTAAAGTTTTACATTTTATAATTGTATAGGGGTTTAGAATGTGGGGGAGTGTAGTATTGGGTATGTACACATTTGAGCGGACTCGCTCATGTAGGTTGACTTTTCCCGATTGAGAGACTTGCAGGGGCATGGATTTTTGGACTGCTCAGCAGTGCGACATACCCTCTGCACCCATGCATGCTCCGTGTTTGCCTTAGAGTTGAGGCAACGTGCCCTCATTAATATGCATGGCGCGCTGCCGTCTTACTCTTAGACTGGCGTTTCCGTGTAAGACTACTTTAGTCTTACACGGAGGATTCGTGAATCCTGGGGAAAGTCTACCAAAGCCAAATTTGAGATAAATTTGGCTTTCTAGCCTAAGGACAACCATAAGGTCCTCTTTAGCTATGTCTGCAACCTCAAAGGCAATACACAATTGTGTGCAGAGCTCATTGTTGATAGAGCCATGTATACTGAGCTAGAAGATAAAACAAACCTATGGGCTGACAAATTCATCATAAACTTTACCCCTCTCTCCCTCTCAACCTCCCCTCAGAAAAATACCAACAAATATAACTCTGCCTACTATCACTACAGAACAAGTTGTTAATGCTCTCTTTTAGACTAAGAACACTCCATAAATTGGCCAGGACAGTATCCCAGGATGTCTTCTAAATAGCATGAAACATGACCTATCAGGAGCTCTGGAATTGCTAATCAACTGTAGCCTCCAAACGGGTCTACTTTACAAGATCAAAACTTTAGTTAATCAAATAACTAAAGATCGATCTTGTAATATTGAAACCTGAAAATCTCGAACAGCCAATTTAACCCAGGGAAACACTAGTAATGCAGGCGTCATTATGAATTCTAATAAAGTAAACAACTGGATGTTAAACTTGATTCTGCTTGACATAAAGTCTGTGTCGAGAAACTGTCAGTGCAAGCTAATTAAGACAAAGAGGAGACAGAGATGAAGGACAGTGAGCAGTTACAGACAGTAAATGAAACTGTCAGTGCAAGCTAATTAAGACAAAGAGGAGACAGAGATGAAGGACAGTGAGCAGTTACAGACAGTAAATGAAACAGTTGTGTCTGCTGTTGTTCTAGGGCAACATAAGAGAACTTCTGCTGCCGCAGTATCCAAGCAAAAGGTGAGGTGGACAAGTGGCAAGGAGAAGGAATACAAGTATGAAAACTGCGGGCAAGTAATGGGGCACTGGTATGGCTGGAGGGCTTCCGTGGGGGGCCCTGTTCCATTATCTTGCCTAGGGCCCCATTTGACCATGATTTGGTTCTGGATTACATGTAGCTCTGTTGAGTGAAAACTGAGTGCAAAACCAGTCAACCTGCCAAAAATTAATCTAAGGATTACAACACTGAACATATGTTCACTGGCAGGACACAGCTTGGAAATAGACAACATGATGATAAAGAAGACTGGATATCTGTATGTCCAGTAAGCAAGGTGGAAAGGGCAAAGCAGCAAATTCACTTGGCTAAGGATTCAAAGTCTATTACTACTTGGACAAATTTCAGATTAAAATGGTGTGAGAATTGTAGAGTGAGCCAGACATTAATCAGAAGATAGTGCGGGATATCATCTGAGTCAGTGACAGATTCATGGCAATCCATCACCAGTGTAAACAGAGGGCAGATTTCATATGAAAAAAGGGCATTCCGGTAGCAGTTGCAGGATTTCACAGATAAAGCAGGACATAATGAGTTGTTATTGATAAGAATGTGGGAACTGAATCTTCATATCAGGGTGCAGAAAAGGATACAAAGACTGTCCGGGTCTGCATGGATGCTGGGCAACAGGAGTAATGAGGAGCTATTCTAGACTTCTGTCTGAAAAATGACTTAATGGTGGCCAAAACATGGCATACCAAGGCAGTCACAAGATCACACACTACAGTGGTCAGCGTGCAGATCAGGAAGGTTTTCTCCTAGAAAGGAAAATCATTGAGTTACACTTCCTCCTAGTAGGGAAAGGGATTGGTATAAAATCAGACATTGCAAAATAATCCTCGGTGAAAAAATTGTCAGCCATTATTAACCACTGGTGGCCATAATCAACTGCAACAGAAAGTTCTAAGGCCAACAGAGACTATGCTAAAGACTTGAACTTTGCCTGGAACAAAAACACAGGCATTTAATGTAATAGTTAGGAATAGTACCACAGGCAGAATAGAAAATAACTGGAACTGAAGAAAAATGGCAGTGTCTCAAAACTGCACATCTGAAGATATTAAATAAGTGGCCAAGCCAGGTACAGACATAAGGAACAAAATGAAGGATGGCAGTGGAATGCGGAAGCCCAGGATGTTATCAAAAGATAGAAGATGCATAGGAAGATGAGAAAGACATGAAAAATATGGACCAGGACAATAAGGAGTAGTGACTGGCTAACAGACTAAGAGAGCTAAGGTTGCAAAGAATAATGCATCTACCACCTTCTGGACGATGACTCAGCAGATGGCACAAAAAAGCTCAATCAGGTCTCAAGACAATTACACAAACATAAAGCAGGCAGTAATGAGATGTATTTCAAAAAGGATGTCAGAGACAATCTGCTCACGAATTCAGACAACATAAAAGACAGATGGAAGGAGTACTTCAAGGAAGCATTTGAATGAAGAAATCCCCATAGAAGCTACATTGCCCAAGGCACAGATTATGATGAAAGAGGAAGAAGAACCCATACTAGAAAAAGTAAGAACAGCAATTTGGAAATGATGTCGGAGAAAGCAGGAGGCTCAGATTAAGTCACAGCAAATATGTTCAAGAAGTTGAGTGCTTTGGTGGAGAAGTGGCTCCTGAGGATGCTCATTACAGAATGAGAGAAAGATGCACCAAGATGACTGGCGAATTAGAATTCTAGTGCCAGTGGACAAGAACAAGAATGGCATTCACAACTGTGAACAGTATAGAGGTATCAAATTCTACTCACAATTCATGAAAATGCTGGACATGGTGATTGATAAATGGATGCACGGAGTAGCAGAAAGTATGATGGGAGTTAGAGGTTAATATACGGTTCTGCAGAATATATACTTAAAATAGACAGGTGTTTGATTCTGGCAAAGTGTAACTACTGTGAGTCTGTAAAAGAATAGTAACAGGCAAGAATAGCTTATACAAGAGATATGATATGTACAATTCCACTTAGCAAAAACATTTAATGACTTTCACTGTAGCACCAGCAATTAGTACACAGTTCTACAGAATGTAGATTGAGACAGGCAGGTGTACAATTCCAGCAGTGTGTGTGTGTGTGTGTGTGTGTGTGTGTGTGTGTGTGTGTGTGTGTGTGTGTGTGTGTGTGTGTGTGTATGTGTGTGTGTGTGTGTGTGTGTGTGTATATACAAAAGCAAGTAGTAACAGGCAGGATTGGCTTACTCAACAAATGTGATATGTACAGTTCTACTTAGGTGTTACATTTTGGAGATAGGGGCTGGCAAAATATTTAAGATGTTCACTTCACAGAAACAAGGTACACAATATGATTTTGACCTTTGGTCACTGACAAGTTATTGGCTAGATGTGTAGTAGTCTGCAGACTAATTGCCTGTTACAGACCTGTTTCTATACTCTGATACTCCTATGATCAGCTCATATTCAAATCTGGATGTTTTAAACTGATACAGTCTTTAGAGTGAGACAAATAGTGGAGAAGTAGATGAAAAGGAGGAGTCTGACAGTGCATTCCTAGATTTGGAGAATGCATATGACTAAGGTCCTGAGAAAGTTGGTTTGGGCAGTGCTGTGATTGTTCAAACCCCAGAAGCATTGGTAGAATCAGCGCAGCTGTGTACAAGGATCCAATGACACAAGTATGCACAATGTTTGGAGTCACAGATGGGGTGCCCAGTGAGATTAAGAGGGCATCATGGTTCAGCACTGAGCTCATTCCTATTCGAATCGATGATGGCTTACATTAGCAAATAATATGGAGAGGGGAGATCATTCAAACTACTGTATGGAGACAATGTGGCAATGCAAACTGACACTGAACAGGAAATTATTGAAATTTTTATGGGACTATAAATCTAAACTGAAGGCATACAGGATGAAACTGATTGCTGAGAAAACCATGATCATAGCAGCAAATTTGGCAAACAGAAAAAAGCCAGAAATGGAGATAAATGAAAAGTAGTGGAACCGGTTAACAATATCAAGTGTCTGAGTGGTCTGATTGTAGAGAAGAGAAGTTTCAATTAAAAAGGCAAAGCTAGAAAAAGGGGTGTTGCAGATAATTTTCATGAAATGTAAGGGGTAAAGTGTGATGGAACAATGACAAAGAAGCCAAAGAGTAAGGTGTTCAAAACAGCAATGCAACCAATGCTTCTATATAGCAAAGACACCTGGCCAGTGAAGGCAGAGAAGTTGAGGTTGCTTAATACAATGGAGGTGGAGTGCCTGTGATGGGTAGTGGGATGCACATTGAGGGACAGATAAAGAAATGAGGATATCAGACTTTCAAGACGGCTGCATACTGTTCAACAGGGTGATTTGTGTCTTACCAATATGAAAACAGAAAATTTGGAAAACAGCCAGCAAAAGACATTTACTTGGGTAAAATTCAGTCAATGGTTATTCACTTCACTGTCTGGATTTCAGCAAAGAAGAAATCTGGAGAAAGTAAGAGACAATCAACTAGAAAAAGAGAAGGAAAAAAACTCTGGTGGGGGTAGAGCCTTGTAGCTGTTCATCAAAAAGTAGTTCCGATTTCATACTCAGTACAGGAGTTGGTTTCCAGTAATTTGGAAGAAAAATAAATCAGATAAATTCAGAGATGTTTAAAATAAGTAAGATACTGTAGATATAGGTCCAGTCAAATGGCAAAAGACTAGAAAGAATAGAAGAAGCTTTAAGTAGCTGTTTGGATAAGCTGATAAAACTGATAAAATTAGAATATGAAATAAAGTACAAACTGTCTGAATATGAAGATTCTCAAGAACTAATTAAAAAAATAGTGGAGCTAGAAGACAGAGCATGCAGAGAAAACCTGAAATTTTCTGTTGTACCAGATAAACTAGAAATAACATATTGTTGTTAATTTTATCAAAGTAGAAATAAGTAACTGAACTGGTATTCCACAACAGGATCCATTAATCAAAAGGGCACTTCATGTCTTTGTTCCAAATATGGCCTTCAGATAGAAGCCAAGACCTACAGTAGTAGTCATACCAGCAGAAGGAGCTGTTCATGGCAAAACTTTTGCAAAAGGGTAAAGCACTAGAAAATGGGGATACCAGAGTGTTCATAAAATTATTTTTCTTTGTACATTAGGCAGAAGAGAAGTGAGTTTATCCTTGCAATCAGAGGATTTTGAGAGACAGGTGTGAGATGCAAGTTGCTATATCCAGCTGTCTTCAGAATATTTTTGTTTAAGGAGGCACAAAGACACTTTGGATGCAGAACAGGCAAAGGAGGAAATAAAATAATGAAATCAAGGCTAGCAAAAATGTAAAATGAGCAAATAAATGGAAGAACTGTAAAATAGAATTTCTGTAAGATATAGCTTGGGCATGAGAACTCTGCTTCGGAAAGAAACTAGAACAAAAGGCTAGAAGTCTGCACAGTGTGTTAAATTAGAAGCTTAGTAGCAGGACTTTGAAATGTGATTTTTAACAAAAGTATGACTCTTATTTTCTCATTCTTTTAAAAACCCCAACAACTGATTTTAATAAGAACTATAGGAAAGGTAAAATCACAGCATGCACTAACTCTAACTCTTTCAAAAAAAAATAAACGAATAAATAAATATGTATCTTATAACAATTGTAAATAATTCTTAACTGCAAAATAAAGCATCTGTCTAAGCAATAATGAGCAATGCATCTGTAATGGTGACGAAAATCCAGCAATAAACACATTGCAAGATGCACACAATATTAACAATAAAAATGATGACACAGTTAGTCTATATGATAAATTTACAGTGTCAACCACGATGATTTTCTTAGAGGGGGCTAATATACAATTACTGGAAGCGGATGATGAAGATGAAATAACAAACTGAGTAACTGACTCAGTGAATCACCAACCTGATAGTCATACCTCTCAACTGCCAAATTTTTACACTGTCCAGATTTTTCCCTAAGTTTGTTCTATTCCTCATAAAATTTGTGATCTTCTGGCAAATTATTGTGGATGGAATACATTAAATAATGGCAGATATCTGAGTTTCAGACTCCATATATTTCAGAAAATGCAAACCAAAACAAAGCATTTTGCTCTTTCAACTTTCTAAGTTTATAAGAGCAATATCTAAAACCTCTTCCTATTTCTGGGCCTTTGTCCTCCCATTATTTTTTGCTTTACCCAGATTTCTTGGGCTAAGAGGTTGAGAGGTATGCTGATACCTCTGAATTTAATACTGTTACCATGATATGTAAAAAAAGTCCATGTTTATAATCCAAGGAGAGAATATAATTTTGGATACAGGCTCTTAAGGGGAACGATAACAACCATATAGAATATTATATTTACAAAGTAGCAAAAATATTTTTGGAATTAAGCCAACATGGGAATTTTACCAATAGGGATGACTGCAAGTAGGGGCATTGAAATTAGGAAAGAGGGAGTTGGAATTTACTGGAGAAAATGAGCAAAGGAACCAAAGTATTGGGAATGAATAAATGAAAAGAGAAAAGCCATAGAGTGGAATGAAGCCAAGCAGAAGATCAGACTACAGGTTGGAGACTATCATTTCTTTTAGGGATTGATAACATAGGCAAATAGAAAGGGATACAGTAGAGTTAAATGACAGACCAGCTCTAGTCGAGTATATAGTTGAGTCTAGAAAAGAAGTTGTGGATAAAAAGAGATAATTAATAGGGGATATGACATTATTCACAATTATAATAATCAATCAGAAAAGGTTAGAAAAGATTGAAGGATGAGGATGGAAAGGTACTGTAAAAGGAACGATTGTAGATATTTGTACAGCTCCTATGTATGCAGCAAAATCTAGAAGGTTCAGAATTTTTGCATAGTAGCGTTTGCATAAATAATTTTCTACCTTAAGTTGACTTCACAGTATTTTTCTACATGGAGACTGCAATTGCTGGAGGTGTGGTGGAATAAGAAGAGATGTAATGTAGATTTTAAAAATTCCCTTTATGGTACACTGTCAGAAACACTGAGGGAGCAAATTAATGTAATTAAGAGAAATTTTTTTTGAGCTAGGACATAGAGACTGCATTTCCAAGACATAGTAAGGCCCTATATAATATAATATAATGCTGCTGGTTACCAATGAAAGCAGTTACTAGAAAATGGAAACCAGAAGCTAAACCAACCATAATAAAATTATTGAATGTAGTAAAAGAGATAAAATAATTGGGAGTGGAATCTTTCAAAAAGGGAAGGAGCAAACTATATAAGAAATAAATGGAATCTGTGGGAACAACAGGAGGAGTAAGTTTTATGGAAGGCAGGCTTTAAACAAAATAAACCATATATGTATACTACACTAGGAGGAAAAATCTATGTAATGGTTTGTTTGCTTTTTTTAACTATATGTGTATCTATGTCGCTGTGTAATAGGTGAAGTTAATAAAGGTGTTTAAAAAAAGAAAGAACTAAAGACAAGAGAGCAGAAATGAAAGTATCTCAGGCTACAGAGAATTTATACTGGTCTGTTCACAAGTATAGGAAAGCAGAAAGTGATATGATAAAGAAGACTGATGAGAAAAAAATGAAGGCAAGAGGAGATGAGGATGTCTAGCCAACAGATGGATTTTTATTTTAGAGAAGAGGTTTGGCAGTCATGCTTGACTGTCAAAGAAAGTAGGATGAGTTCCACCTAATCAAGAGATATGTCGGCAGTTAACAAAATATCCTAATCCATATACAAATGAGAAAAATTAGTTATTGTTGATAATACATTTATTTATTTTATTTATCCTTTTTTGACAAGGTTAGCCCCACTAGGTTACTGGCCTATTTTCACGGGACACCTGAGGTGCTATTTATACTACTATGGGAAATTTGGCCAGGGTTCTGAGGTTCTTCTCCTACCCATTACCACCCTTACAGTCCTTATGTTTGATTAGTACGAGCATATAATTGTTTAATTCCTGGTGCAGCAGCAGCTGGAAGAACATTGCAGAAAGAAAACTAGGAACTGAGGTGAATGCTTGTTCTAACGCAAAAATGCAGAATGGTGTAGAAAGAAGGACAGAGGAGATTTTGCTTAATTCAGAAGATTTGTTCCAAGTGGAGCTATTTCATTCTGTGAAAATAGAGGAGTGACCGCAAGAAAGGATTATTGTTAGTCTTCCATTGTGAGGGTTACAGAATGATGTACTTGCTGATTTACTTGAAGATAGTGGAAATGATTTGCCCTGGGGAGAAGTGATGGAGAGAATCTGCAAGGAAGAGGAGAAAGGAATAAAGAGAATATCATTTGCAGAAAATAGAAGAGAAAGGGAAAGTAAGAAAATAAAGGAGTCAGAAAGATAGAAGTTCATTGTACTTATATAAGGTGAAGAGGAAAAGGCATTCGACAAGTATGAAATATGGGTCACAGCCACTGTGCCTTTAGGAACAAAAGCTCAAGAGGTAAGACCATTTATTTTGATAAAACAGAGACTTATTGTGGTATTTTATTTGAGACTGCTATAGGACTAAAAACGTTTTTGGAAAGTTATGCTTAAATAATATATATCCATGAAGCAAGTATATTGTTAAGACTTTTTATCATGAGACACAAAAGAAGGTGAATATCAAATTTCATAGAGAGAGAGAGAGAGAGAGAGAGAGAGAGATGGTTAAAGTACATTTATTAAAGAACTTTTGTTCAGAAGTAAAAAGTATTGCAGTAATATTAGATAATATAAGCCAATGGACCCGGGCTTGGGATGGTAATGTTATGTTGAAAATAGAAAATGATAACATTATTCATATTCCTAGCATGATTAATGTACAAGGGAATAGAGCTGCTGTATGATATTGGGGCAAACAAAAACATGTTATTTTTATGAAGAAGATGGTCATTTTGTTGGTAACTTTGACAAAAAATGTTTTATATGTGGGTATTATGGTCATGATGCTAGAAAATGTGAATGGAATAAATTTGAACAAGCAGAGAATTTAAAAGAAGTTGATGAAAAAGAACAAACAATAGGTAGCAATGACAAAGAAAAAATAAGGAATCAGAGTTACAAGAAAATTCAGGGATAGCAATGTTATATGATATGAGATCTTCCATACTAGATTTTTACTTTAGTTAGATTAGGAAGATTATGTGTTGATTTCAGATGGGAAAAGAAATAGAAAAGCTGTTAAAGAATTATTTAATTATATAATAGTCAATATGGGAATCATTATTGCAAGTGATTTGAATTGGCTTTTGATGGATAAAATCAAAAAAAGACAGATCTGATGAGAAAATGGTGAAAGAGATTATATGATATGGAAATCTGATATTAGGGAATATAAACACTTGTGCCTATAGGAGGGGAAATATTAAATCATAGAATGACTATTTGTAGTTTCTAAAAATATAAAGATTAGTATAAAAGAAGGAGCCATGGTGGTGCAGTGGTAGCGTTGTTGCCTCACAGCAAGAGGTTCTCCTGTTCAATTCTCGGCTGGAGTGCCCTCTGTGTGGAGTCTGCATGTCCTCCCTGTGGTTGAGTGGTATTCAAAAGACATGCATGAATGGGCGTGCCTTCGTTGAAGGTTGGGCATCGGGCTGGCAACTCGGCACCATAAAAATCTACTGCCAATCATTAGCAGACCGGAGTTCCGCTGTGGCGACCCCTAACTGGGAAAAGCTGAAAAGACAAACAAGTATAAAAGAAGCAGTACAGACAGAATTTTCTGATCATTTGGCTATATTGATAGAAATTGAAGAAACTAAAGAACATATGAAAAATTGGAATGAAAAAGGTAAGGAAAATATACCTCAGTTACAGAAAGAATATATAACTATGACAACTTGTTATAATGATTGGATAGAATGGTGATTAGTATTTAAATTAAAATATAAATCAGATTATTTACAATGGGAATGGACTTCAATGGAGATTAAAACAAAAAGAAAAACAGGAATATATTGAGTTACAAAATAAAACATTAGAAAATTTGGAGAAAAATAAAAATGATTACTATGGAAAAGTGAAGAGAGATATATAAAAGGAATCAAGAGAAATAAAGGGATTATTGTATAAGCAAATACATATTTTTGTAACGAAAAAATAAGTTTCTCCTTACTTAAGTAAAATGGCTAAAGAGGAAAGTAGTATAATGAGAGAAATGAAAAATGTGAAAGAGGATGTGATGAAACAACAAAGCAGAATTTTTGAAATAGTAGTGCAGTATGTAAAAATGGTTGTGAGGAAGCAAGAATTACATTATGTAAATAAATGGAATAGTAAACTAAAGTAACTGAAGATATAAATGGAGATTTAGATAGACAGATTACTATAATGGAATTCAATATGATAATGAAGAAAGCCAATATTGGATCTGCAGCAGGTTCAGATAGCAAAGGTTATTTAATGTACAAGTATTTGGAATTATGCCAAAAAGACATATTGATATTTGCAATTAATGAATGGTTAAACAAAGGTATTTGCTAATATTGATATTTGCAAATAATGAATGGTTAAACAATGGTATTTTCTATACACTTCCCCTTTCACATTTTTCATTTCTCTCATTATACTGCTTTCCTCTTTAACCATTATGACATTTATATGGAAAAAAAGGAGAGGAGATGGAAATAATTAATTGAAGGCCAGTTGTATTAAATAACACATATTATAAAATATTTATGAAAATTTTACAAACAAGAATAGAAACTAAGATAAAAAAGGCATGAGAGGACAGTATATATGTTAGGAAATGTTACTGATTGATAGATAAATAGTGGATGATATACAAAAACAAAATAAAGGGGAAAAGGTATGAGATATAAATAAAACTTTTGATTTGATAGCTCATGGTATATAATGAAAGATAATGGAAAGCTATCATTTAAGTAAACAGATAGAGAATGTAATTAAATCATTGTATAGGAATAGTAAAATAAGAGTTTTGATAAATGGATGGTTAAATGAAGAGATGGATATGAATAAGGATTACAATAAGGATGTCCAATGAGTAGCATTTTCTTTATGATGGCTATGAATTGTATAGTAAAAAATGAAGATTTGAAACAGGGAAGACATATACTGAGTGAAGGTACTGAATATCCAATTATTATGGTTTATGCTGATTATATTATACTTGTGACTAAGAAAAGGAAAATGATGGAACAAGCAATCTCTAGAATATATGATTATTTGCAGAATATAGGAATGTCATTAAATAGATGAAAAAGTAAAGGATTCTATTGACAATAAATGTTGAAGGGAATTCAATTTGGAATAGAAGAAATATCTGTTTTAGGAATAATATTTGAATCTATAAATGAAGTTAACGAACAGTGGATGAAAAGTTTACAAGACTTAAGAGAACTTTGTATGATTTGTTATACATACATATTATCATATAGAAAGAAAACACATTTGATAAATTTCATATGTATGGGAAGAACAGCAGACAATGCCAGTATACATATGATGCCAAAAGACATGAAAATAACAATTTATTGTATTAATATTTAGGTTAATTTAGGGTTCTAGATTAACACCAGGGGTGGGAGGATGGCATAATGGTTAAGGTGTTTACCTCGCAAACACAAGTTGCAGGGTTTGATTCTTACGTGGGGTAATTGACTAGGCTTAAAATGGCCCAAAAGGGGCAATTAGCCTAGTACTAAACTATGAACCTATGAACATTTGTACATGCACCTACCTGCATGTCATTTAAATTTCAGTCGATCATGGGGATGGCATGCAGACTCCACACAGAAGACACTCCAGCCAAGAATCAAACCGGAGAGCCTCTTGCTGTGAGGTGACAACGCTAACTGCTGCACCACTGTGGCCGACACTACTAGTGGAGCTATCTGACATTTGAAAATGCAGGAAATCAAGGTGGGCAGGGCCCCAAATAGAGCAAAATAAGAGGCACAGATCACCACAAAGGAGAGTATAAGAAACTAAGTAAAGAGGACAAAACTTTTCTGGACAGGAAGTTCTTAAGTCTATCAAGCTGCATAATATGCCTAGAAAGACACACCACAAAGGTGGTATTGTACTTAATAATTGGTCTACTTTGGGCTGCAGAAAGTAGAATGATGATTTAATTTGACCAGAATAATGTGCCTTTATTTATTAATTGGAATACATAGAACAATTTTCTCACTGTTATTGCTGCATAGTGTTCAAAAGAGTAAGCATTACTAATCAAAGTTCAAAGATCTCTGACAACATTATAATGTTGAAATGGTTTACCTATGAGTGAATGAATCACCAACCGATGAATTACTGGTTTGTAAAAAATAAAAATTAAACCTGGAGATTTGAAAACACCAAAAAATAAAGCTTAAAACATTTTTGCAGGGGACAATCCCCCTTGCATCCCCCATATGGGGGTCTCTGCTCTCATATAATGTAGACTGCACAATAGTGGAAAAAACAGGAAAATCTTCCAAAAGAGCACCATCATCACACACCATACAATGTAGTGAACCTGACCTTGACATTACATTTTCAATCTACAGATACTTGTCCACCAATGCTTCAAACACCTAACAACTGTAATTGTTCTTTTGCAATGGGGTTATTGCTTATACTGTGTGTTGAGGGAAGGAGGTGCTTACTAATGTGACAATTTATTTTTATTTTTTACATTTGTTAACCAGGTTAGTCTGTCTGGGTTCTTAGAAGCCCTTTCTCAGCAGAGACCCGAGGAGAAAAGCTCCCAAAAATGTTTTAAGTTAACAAATAGTAAGAACAAAGATAAACACAGATCACATTTTAAGTATACATACTTCTGAAGTAATTACATAACATGCAATAAAGGAATATACAGAAAGGATGGAAATACAATACAATACATATATGGAAATTTTCACATAGTATGGCAAGAAGCTAAGCAGAAATATGATAAGACTAAGGTCAATACATTGCTGAACCAAGGTACTTGGTATGAAGTAAATAAATATACAGATAAAGTTGTGTGAACTTTGGAAGTTAATAAATAAATTAAAGAACAGTAATAAGCGATTATGGGAACTGAATGTAACATGAGCTAACTAGTTTGGAATATGACGGAAAAAATGTGTAGGTAGTAGTAAGAGAGAGAGCTAGAAGTGATACAGTTAAGTTAGGTTATCTCTGAATGTTTATTGGGTATTAGTTTAGAGCATGAACATATCCAATTTGATAGGAAAAAAGATTTAAGCTGTCTCTTGAAGGCATTTTTGTCTTTAAGTAGTCTAAGGGCTCTCATACTGAGTGACAATAGAGTATTTTCCCAAAGGTTTTGTTTAGCTTATGAACTTCAAGAAAGTATTGATTAATACTTCTTAGTGGGTGTTGAGGAGTATAAAGTGTCAGAGAATTTGCAAGGGATGGGCAGGATTTAGGATTGTTTAGTATATTGTGGGCTATAAGGAGTTGGGATTGAGGCAGTAAGTTGGAAAATTCAGGCCAGTGTAAAGCCTTTAATGAGAGACAGTGATGGGATTTGTAAGGTTGATTTACAGCAAATCTGGCTACTTTGTTATATGTGGTTTCTAGTTTTGATATTAGGTTACTCTGTATGTGGGTAAGAATAGGTGAAGCATAGAGTAAGGATGGTAGAAGCAGGGATTGGGCAAGGGATGGCCTGGATGCACAGGGAATAAAGTTTTTGTGATGGTAAAGCAGACCTAGTTTTTGGTGTTTTTTTATTGAGCTATGAATATGATGGTTGAATTTAAGTTCATCAATTATTGCTCCAAGGAGTTTTGTTTGGGTGTCAACAGAAATTTTAGTTCCATTAAGGGATGTTACGGAAAAGTTCTGTTTTGCATGTTCCAGATTTTTAGGTAGGAAAAGTAGTAGCTTAGTTTTGCTCGCATTTAGCAGGAGTTGGTTGGATTGTAGCCAGTTTTCAACTGAGTGGAGTGAGTTTTGTGTAAGCGATTGAAGGTTTAGTATGTTGTCAGCAGAGTTGATGATGGTCGAGTCATCAGCATTCTGAATAAGTTTAGATTGGGGGCAGGATGAGAAAAGGTCATTGGTAAATACATTGAAGAGGAGAGGGCCCAGTATTGGTCCTTGTGGGACCCCTGTCCTAACTGCTAGAAAGGGGGAGTAGGAAGAGTTCCATCTAATAGACTGGTGTCTATAAGTGAGTTAATAACAGAACCAGGAGGTGGTGGAGTTTGAGAAGCCTAGGTTGGAGAGTTTATGGTGAAGTATGGTATAAGATATGGTGTTGAATGCTTTCGACAGGTCCAGAAAGAGGGCTGATGCTATTTTGCTATTATCCCTGACTTGAATAATGTTATTAGTAAAGGATACAAGAGCAGTAGCTGTGCTATGTGTGGGGCAGAAGCCATGTTGAGTTGGTGTGAGTAGGTTTTCTTGTAGCAGATGATTAAGTACTTGCTTATGGATACACTTTTCCAGTATTTTGGAGAAAGGAGACAGCATCTCAATTGTTCTGAAATTTGTTGGCTCAGTGGAGTTTCCTACTTTATGAAGAAGTACTACAAAACATTTCTTCCAAATTTCAGGGACTTTGCCTTCTTTTATGGATCTATTAATCAGGATAGATATGGAGTAAGCTAAAGATGTAGCTGCATGTTTAAGGAATAATGGAGGAAGGTTATCAGCTGAGGGTGAACCAGGTTTTAGTTTAGTTAAGAGCAAACTGATATAAGAGGTGGGAACAGGTGATAGTGAGAATGAGAGTGAGGGTGAGAGAGGTGATTCAGTGGTGGATGAAGATGTAGATGGATTGAAAGAGGTGCGGGTGGAGAAGTTAGTTACAGTTAAGTTTTCAATGGTTTTAATGAAGAACTTATTAAGAAGGGTTGCTATTTCCAGAGGAGTCTTGTCAGAATAAGGTGTGGGTGGGGTAGGAGTACCAGGTGAGAAAAGCTTATTGATAGAGTTCCAGAGTTTTTTATGGTTACAGTAGGGATGGTTAAGTAAGGATTGGTAATAGTTCTTTTTATCAAGATTGATTTGTTTCTTAGCTTTGTTTGTATGTTCCCTGTAAGAGATAAGTTTGGAAAAAGTATTATTGCCTTTCCAAGTTTTCCAAGCTTTATCTCTGGTTTTCATGATATGTGTAAGGGTAGTTTTAGTTAGCCATGGGGCATATCTGAATTTAATGCAAGTTTTCCTAGTGGGGGCAAGGGAGTTGAGGATGGATAGAAAGGTGTTGTTGAAGTGTAGGACTGCTTCATCAAGAGTGAGATTAGAGAGAAAGGACCAGTTTATAATAGAGAGGAGGTGATTTAGTGAGTCAGGAGAATAGCTAAATAGAGAACAGGTCACCTTATATTGTTGTGATTTATGCAGGTGTTCAGAGTTTCTGTGAACTAGTAAAGGTAGGTGGTCACCTAATGTGTCTGGTAGAGTGGTTGGATTATGGTAATGTTGGGGGGTGAGATACTAGTATCCAGTCAATAAGTGAACCAGTAGAGAAAATTTATGAAGATGGGTAGGGGAAGAGATGAGCTGTGTGAATTCATACAGGTTGAGAGAGGTAGAAGGTGATTCTTTATTGATCTGCAGCCAGTCAATATTGACATCTCCTAGTATGATGGTTTCATAAGGGATAGTTTTAGATATCCAGGATAGAAAGTGTTCTAAAATGGGGACATTATTTCAGGAGGGATATAAACTGATGCAATGGCATGTTTTTTATGGTGGCTAAGTTTAAAGTCAGCTAAAATTATCTCAGCTGGGAGAAAGTCAGATATGGGAAAAGAGATAGGGGAACAGGCAGGCAGTTAGAATCTATGATTGTGACTCCTCCTCCTCTTTTTGAAAGTCTGTCAAGCCTGAGGATATTGTAGCTAGGGGGAATGGAGGAAGGTTATCAGCTGAGAGTGAACCAGGTTTTAGTTTAATTAAGAGCAAAGTGATATAAGAGGTGGGAACAGGTGATAGTGAGAATGAGAGTGAAGGTGAGACTTTTTTGCATTTAACATTAACTGTTTTTCTGTGCATCTCTGGCTTATGAGGGTTAGTTCCTGCTTTAAGGAACACATATATGAGGACGATTTTTACTGGAATTTGCAGACATAGTTAATCAATGGTTCCTGATTCCTAGTCTGGAGATCAGATGGATAGATGCCAAAATGGAGGGGTCCTAGTAATGAACCCCTGTGTCACACCACTAGTTACTTTCATACTCTCTAAGTAGGCATCTGCTGCTTTACGTATGTGGATTCTGTTTTTCAGCCAGTTGGCCATCCACCATGCATGGATCTATGTCTATGGCACTTAGCTTGTTTATGATGCCAGCATGGACTACAGTGTCAAATGTGTTGGCTAGAACTAAATAAGCTGTATAAACAGAATGACTACTATAAACAGTTTGTGTAACCTTCACAACATAGTTAACTAGACCATGTAGGCAGGATCTCCTGTGTGAGATGCACCTGGTAAGATTTTTGATATCATAGTTTCTGAGGTCTTATGTAATGCATTCCATGGCTTTGCAAATTAGGCTAGTCAGGATAATGAGTCTATAGTTGCCTGTGTCCGTGGTAGGGCTGATCTCATGTATGGATGTGGGATCATCCACGCTGATGCTTGCCATACTTTGGAGACAATTCTGTTGCTAAGCTCAAGTTAAACTATTTAAAGAGGAGCTCCTTAATGGCATGTTTGACACTACTTATTAGGTATCCAGGTAAAAGGTTAGACCCTTAATATTCATGCAAGTCAGGGCATGCACTGTCTAAACAACCAGGAACCTTCTTAAAATAAAGTGCAGATGATGCACAGCAAGACTGGGTGATAATACTTTTATTAAAATAAAAAAATAAATAATTTAACACAATTTTGTTTTAGCACTCTTGGTTCTCACAGGAGACTTCATCAGAAACCCTGTGTTCATTAACAACACTTCATTTTAAAAGCTTTCCAATTAAACTCTTTGACTATTTAAAAAGATAACACATAAATAAATATATTAAGAACATTCATCAGCCTCTGTGCATAAATAAAGTTGTATTAAGCGCTTATATAACTATTAAAATAGATCTAAAATTCATATCATCTTAAAATTACATATTTCAAATGTTCAGGTCTTAAAAACATATACAAAACAAAAAAAAGTTACAACTAGTCCAAAAGATCTCATAAGTGAAGTGAACCAAAAGCATTCAAGACTAATCACAGGCTGACCAGAACTCTATAGATAATCAAGTAATGAATTAACAGCAGAATTCATGTTTTCAGAATCACCCTTTCCTATTTCATATAAAATGAACTAAAAAAAATAATATAATGCAAATAAATATATATGGCTAGAAGATACTTGTTTCCTTTCATAAATTAGCTGACAAAGCTACTGGCTGTAATGATATACAGTAATTTAACCCTGAAGCTCTTTTAACATTCAGTCTTAATTGCCATAGCAGCTCTCTCTATTCAAACAGTTGCCCACATTCCCTCCCCTCACCCCACAGGGCTTATTTGCACAATATCTATGATGCCAAAATTAAATTTTGTAAAATTAATGGAACTATCGGCATGCTTAGCCAAGGAATTGTTAACATTTTTATTTCTGATCTCATAATTATCTTCATAAATTCATTTTCTTTGTGGTCTCTCAGTCTTTCCCACATAGAATCAATCACATCCTAAACACTTTGTAAATTAGACTATCCCAGATGCACCACAATTGCCATACTTAAAACACACTTTCAAGCTCAACCTATTCTTCAAAATAGCTTATCGCTCATTGGTAATAAAAGGACATTATTTACAAAAAACACATTTACTAGTCTCTCTTTTTTCTTAATTTTGTCCATTTTACTTTCTAATATATGCTTAAAGTTCCCCAAAGTTTTGTTAATGAATAGTGGTACCCTACCGATAATGTCTAGCAAATCACTATTTCCTTCAAAAAACTTCCAGTTCTCACTTATCATTTTTTTATATATTTAGGCATTTCATTGTACATCACAAACTATATCATAACTCCTTTCTTTTTTATTTTTACTTATTTATTTTACAAATGTAAATAATGGGATATACCTAGTTCCCACTCATTCAAAACTTCTCTTATACTCTCAAGAACTATTTTGTCTTGATAATCTCTGTCCAAAAACATTCCTCTTAATATATCCATTTCCACTTCCAAGTCCTGTAGACTAGATGTCATTCTGGTCAGTCTTATACATTGCCCCTTGACTAAGTTGCACTTCAGTAAAAATGGATGTAAACTATTAACATGTAAATATAAATTACTAAAGGTCAGCTTTCTATATATCTTAGTTTTGAATCTGATCTCAGTATTCTCAACAAAGACATCCAAATAATGAATTTAATCCTTGTTAAAATTAAATGAGAATTAAAAAAAAACTAACAGATTCATGCATGAAATCAATAAATTCTTTAATGTTTTGTTCCAGTCCTGTTCAAAAAATAAAAATGTTATCTAAAAATCTCAAATAAATCTTCTTACATTTCAAAAATTCTGAGGAGAATATGTTGCTGTTTTTCAAAAGCCAATAACAGAGTATTGGCATAAATGGGCACACAATTTATTTATTTATTTGTTTATTTACATTTGTTGATCATCAGTGTCTGACTGGACATAGGCCCATTTTCAGTGGATGCCTGGGGAGAAAAGCTCCACAGTTAAAATATACAGACAGTAGTTACATTGGATTTACATAGTGATTAACAATTTTATTAACATAGCAATTAATTACAAACATAGTTACAGATGAAGAACATAGTAACCCTGAAGCTCTTTTAGCATTCAGTCTTAATTGTCTAGAATCTTTATCTGCGAAGTACATAAAAGACATTAACAATTGTTACAATAAGAAGTTCCTGCTGTATAATAAGTAGTAGGCTTATGAGCATCCGAGCTTGCTATAATCAAGGTAGTTAGTGGGGTGGAAAGAAAGGTAGTGGTTGGATAGGGTGGGTGATATTAGAGTGGGAGTTGCAAGAGCATACACAAGCTGTACTGATTGCCAGTTCCTTAACTTGCTAAAAAACTTTTTCATCAAAGAATATAAAGTTATCTAATACAATTGTAACATATTCCAAAAGCAACCTGATATTTTCACCATTTAAAAATTCACATTATATTAACATATCCAAAAACATAGCTATCCCTTCTACTTTTGAGATTGAGTTAGAAAGGTCCACAGCATCCAGAGTTAAAAAAACAACAGATCTTTCCCAGACCTCTGAGTCAACCTTTCCTGAAAGTCCCATGAGTCCTTCAGTAAATGCCTTTCAAAATTATAAATAGATTTCAACATCTCGTCTATATAAATGCCAAATGTCTATGTTTTAAACCTGCCTGCAGCCATAAGAGGTCTATGAGGTGGTTTAATAATATTTTTGTGCACCTTAAGGATCCCAGATATTATGGGAATAACAGACTTATGAACCTTTAAGTACCAATGTTATTCTAAAGAAATTATTTCATTTAGCAATAACTTTTAAATAAAAGTCTAACTCACTATAAATTATGTTAACCTCATCTCTAGAAAATGGACATTGAAGTTCACCATAATGTAAAATTTCAAAAATACTGGCCACATAATCAATAGTGTCACAAGACATCATACCCCCACCCTTGTCAGGTTTCATCACTTTTATATACTTATTATTAACTAAGGCGTTCAATAACTCATTTTCATCCTTACTCATATTATTACTTTTTCTTTTGTTCTTCTCTTGAAACATATTATATATCTCTTTAGATCAATCTTTTTCAAAGGAGGCTAAAACTGGATGTATTGGCAGATTAAAAGTATTTTTCATTTTCAATAAACCTTACAGTCATTTCTTCACTTCAATTATGCCATCATTGTAAAACAATGCCAAGTTCAATTGTCTAATATACATTTCAAATTCCATTAGCACCTCCCCATTATCTGTCTACTAGTAATAAATTTCAACTGTTTTTCAAAAAGTGAAAAAATCATCTATAATTAAACTACTGTAGTAAAAAAATATTAGAACTATTTTCAGTTAACAACATTTTCACACAGTCCACTTTGATTTTATCAACTCTCTTTGCCCATTGTCTCCAGACTTGTAATTTCCATTCCCCTTGGACATATTGCCCCTGGAAATGTTGTATCTTCCCCTAAAATAATTAGTTGGCCCAGTGTCCATATACTTCATCCCCAATATGCTAACCTCTCTGACCTTCATGGGGGAACCAAATCAATATCCATATTATTTACAACCTCCCCAATGTTTGTCTCATAAAGTTCAACATGCTCTAATATCTCACGGTTATTATTCTCCACTTCTTGCTGATCATCACTTACTCCAAATTGCTTATTGTATTCATAGTTAACTCTATTGTTGTAGATATCTCACCATTTTTAATGTCGGGTAGGTTGTGTTCTTAGAATACTAGTCAAGATCACAAACCAATTTCTTTTGTTTTCTTTTAACAGTTAATATACATTTCTATCTGCACTGGGAAATACATTCAAAAACAGTGTTCTATAATTGCCAAACAATAGATCTTTATGAATTAATTTGTTTAAATAATCTATGTCTTTCAACATTTCATTAACAGATTTGGCGTTCCAGGTAACAACTAATTCCTTTAACTCAATACCATGCTGATTGAACATGGCATGCTCTTGAATTGTTGAAACCTTTCATAATGGTTATAATGGACATAACATTGACAGAGGTTTTATTTATAGCTTGGGGGAAAGCAAAAGAAAATACAAGATGTGAAAGCAACAAAATATAAAGTCATTTGAAAATCTAGTGATAAGTAAGGGAGAGAGTATGCATATATTATAGGGTAATTAAAAACAGAGAGAGATTAATTTTTGTTTTAGGTTCATATGTAAACATTGGGCTACTGTTCTTGTAGGCCATTTTAAGTATAGACAATTTCCCTTCAAAAATTAAAATTAAACCCTTTAGCTTGTGATTGTGAGGTAAACGCATTAACCATTAAGTCAATCCTCAACCCCTTGTGGATTGTTTTTATAAGAAATAATGGAAGTGGAGGGTGAAAAGTGGTAATTTTTTTCAGAGGAATAACAAAGGGAAACATTTTAAAAGACTAACTGGTACATGTAGAAAAAATAAAAATATGAAGCTTATTACTAAATTGTTATAGCGAGAGAGATCATTATAGTGTGTGCAGCTTTTAGGATTATTCTTAGAAGAGTGGTATTGGGCAGTCATGTCCACAATTATGAGAAAAGAATAGAGATCAATGGCTGAAAATTTTGAAGTTTTCTAGGTTAGAACTATATGCAATGTCTGCAGAGAGAAAGAAGAAATATATGAAAGAATAAAAAAGTTAAAGAGCTAAGAGGAGAAGGGAAGGCGTGTCATTTTTTCTTTGGAAAGTATCTACAAAAAGTAGATAATAATCTGAAAACTATAAAATTAATATAATAATAGTGTGTAAACTTCAAGCAAAACAAACAAACTCAAACAGAAAAGTAGAAAAAATAAACACTGGAAGGTTAAGACAATATCAGTAAAGGGTAGAAAAGAACTGGAAAAGGCAGCAAACATGAAACAACCTGGTGATATTTATAAAGTTGTATAATTTCCCAGTGATATTAAGTAGGTTGTCAGAGTTGTAATGATATGATAGTGAAAAAAGAATACTTCATGAAGGGTTACAAAGAGGAGTTAAGAAAAAAAAAGCTATGCGTACAGGTATTATATGGAAGAAGGATGAAAAATAAATGTTCAAAAAATTGAATGGTAATTGCCCTCTGCAATTGTGACTATAAAATTTTAGCATTAATTATGCAGTAAGGATTAGAATAATTATGAAGAAAATGATAGTAAGAGTGATTATGGTTGATGAAGAGATGGTTGAATGCAGGTAAAGAAAGTAGATGGGAAATACTAAGGATATATATGGGTTGAGAGAGAAGATAATTTTGCTGAAGACAGATTATGAAGGGATATAAATAAAGGTTATGATAAACAAGTGGTTGGGCAAGCATTTAAAAGTAAAATTAGAGGTAAATTAAGGTTGTACAATAAGTGGAATAATGTTTATACTATTAATGAGTACAGTGCAATGAAATTGTCAAGCAAGGTTATTGGAAGCAATATAAGATACAGCAATATCTTGTATAGGCAATTTTGTTATATCATAAAAATAAAAGTTGGATAAAGTTATTAAGGGTTGAGTAAGGTATTTTGGTTTGAATTTAAATAAGAAGTAACGTAGAGGTCTAGGGGAAACAATACATTTAAGGGTATTTATTTCACATAAGTGAAATAGGGATTCAAGGTATATTCTTAGACTAAGAAAATATCTGAATGCTCAGTGGGAATATCTGTTGGATAAAAAAGGAAATGAATAATTAATGGAATATTTTCAGGTCACATTTTAAGAAAAAGTGTATTTGATACACTCAGCAGTAGTAAACAAATTAGCAGATTTACAGAGTTTGCATGTATTGCCTGCAGGTAAAGAGGTAGAATTGTCAGGCATTATGTTTGGCAAAGTATGGGGGCACAAAATTAATTCAGTTAAAGAGAGTGTGCTATGCAATGGTAAAGAAAAATGAGGATTGGGTTTGTTGAATCCAGTGGTCTATTTAAGATCTTTATATTTCTTTTGGATTTTAAAAATAAGAAAATATCAGGAAACACCTTTTATCTAAATTAGTAAATGAAAAAATATGGATTTTTGACAAGAATGGAAGAAAAATAAGAGGAAATAAGAAGAAAAAATAAGCTGGATGAAAGTGATATTCAGGAAAATAATAAAAAAGTTAAGCATATGGAAGACAACATAGATCAGTTAGAGCAAGAAAGAATAGATTAGTATAAACATGTGATAGAAAAGTACTAAGTGGTTAATCAATGGAAAGAATTGTCAATTAAAAAGAGGAATACAATGCAAGAAAGATATATAAGGTTTAAAGAGATATGGGACCGAATCAACTTTTTCTTTAATGTCAGGTAAGTTATCATTAAAGGCAATATGTAAGAGAGGAGGAAAGAATCCCATATGAAAGCATTTTTTTTCTTTTTGGGAATGTAAGAGGTTTAATGGCTTTTTGAACTTGGTAGGAAAGGAATTTGGGTTAAAATGCAGTAAGAAATCCAACATTAGTATAATTTTATTTTTCCTGTAAAATAATAAAAAGTTAGCAATGAAGAAAAAAATCCATATGCTGTATTTGATTTGTTTGGAAAAGTAGAAAGGAAGAATGTTGAACAAAAACAAAATAACAAAAAACCATGACAAGATCGAGTTACATGTGTGGCAAAGATGGTAGAAAGGATAAAAGGAGGAACAGAGGTTTTAAATAATATATGTAAATATTGTCGACTTGTGCTGAATCTTTAATAGCATTAAAATAAGTCAATACCAGAGATATAAATGAATCAACTCGTACTTTTCATTAAATGCAATGGGATCATTTGCATCCACCTGAGAAACCACAGATGAGACCTTGGTTTAACATCTCATCCAAAGGAAGGCACCAAGGAATGCATCAGCTCATTATGCTGCACTGCAGTGGCCGTACCAGAAAATGAATGCAAGCACCTGCAGTAGGAATAGAACTAACAGTCTTGGGTAAATACTCAGCATATGCAGAAGCAAAATGTACTGCAACTTGTTAGACATTCTAACTGAATTGTTACTGTAAGCCTCTGTATCTGCATGAGTACACTTGAACAGTTCTTAATAAGATTTTCAAATCATTATGCTTGTGTCATCAGCTAAATACTGTAGTGTATCAATGGTTGCCATTTATCCCTTACAGGCCTTCAGGCTACTTAGCATTAAAGTTGCCTGAGCAATTATCCTGGTTCAGTACCAGGATATTTGGTGATGCCACCACTCCAGTGACAGAAATAATACTATTAATGAAAAAGCACTTTTCACTTCAGGTATAATGCCTAATCAGTGCATGTATTGCAAATTTCACCTTGAAAAGAAATTATGCATCACCCCTTAAAGAAGTAAATCCAGTTTGACAGAATCTGACAGAGAAATGACTCTCCAAGAGTCATCTGATGTCTATAAATAGAAAGTAAAAATCTCATATAACTATTGACAATTTGCAGTAAAAACCTCAGAAAAATATACTAGAGTGCTGAGGTTCTTGGTACACTGATAGGTGCGATGTTTGTTTAAATAATTATATGTAGCTTATTATTAAACTTTGCTGGCCATTTTGTCCTTGTCAGTATATAGATTTCTGGTGGTAGCATTGTATCAGTATCAGAAAAAGCCACATTTAAGCATGTCTGTGTGTGTGTGTGTGTGTGTGTGTGTGTGTGTGTGTGTGTTTGTGTGTGTGTGTGTGTGTGTGTGTGTGTGTGTGTGTGTGTGTGTGTGTGTGTGCATATTTGCATTTTCTATGTATGTATATACATATATATATATATATATATATATATATATATATATATATATATATATATATATATATGGGATCCATACAGATCCCCAACTGCACTTTCCACCGAAGCATTAAACGGCGAGCATACTTAACCAAAAGTGCTGTTCACCGAAGCCGCACTTTCAGGTAAGTATGCTTGTTGTGCCGGTCGTACTACGGTGCGGATAAGGGAAAATTTCCTTTTCCCCACTGTAGTGCGACCTCAGAGTGAGAATATTAAAGTAAGGGGGGTGTGGGGTTGGAACCCCCCCCACATGGGGGGTGCCTCCCCCTGCATAGCAATAGATTTAATGTTTTTTTTTTATTTATTTAAAACATACTTTAACAAAAGCTCTTTTTCAGTGAAAGCGCTTTTATTAAACTGTGTTTGGTAATTATGGATTCGGACTTTTGATCTTTCGATCAAAAGTCCTAGATCTATATATATATATATATATATATATATATATATATATATATATATAGGTCTACCTGAAAATGCCGAAAGTCCTAAACGCCGATGATGAGAACACCAACACCGGAAGATCGACAACAGAGAAGACTGACAGTTGAGAATCCCGATGCTGAGAACATCGACATGTTAAGGTAAGTGTGCAATAGGGATGGACGTTAGGGTCAGGGTATGGGTAAGGTAAGTGTGTGATAGTGACGGACGTTAGGGTAGGGTGTGGGTCAGGTAAGTGTGGGATAGTGACGGACTTTAGGTTTAGGGGCAGGTTAAGTGAGTTAGGGTTAGGGTGCAGGTAAGGTAAGTGTGCAATAGTGACGGACTTGAGGGTTAGGGGCAGATTAAGTGAGTTAAGGTTAGGGTGTGGGTAAGGTAAGTTTGCGATAGTGACAGACTTAAGGGTTAGGGGCGGATTAAGTGAGTTAGGTTTAGAGTGCGGGTAAGGTAAGTGTGCGATAGTGACGGACCTTAGGGTTAGGGTTTGGGTTAAGGTTAGTGCATAGATAGTTGTGTATGTAAGGTTTAGTGTAGGTTTGTAAGGTTTATGGTGTGCTTGTGTTGTGTGTGCGTTCTTCAGGAAAGGTATTTGTTTTGTTGATTGTCAGGATTGTGGTTTGTCGGGCATGTGAAGTTTCGTGTTTTTCAACTTTAGGTTTCTTTCGGTTTTGTCATGTCAGTTATTTCGTTGTCGGTGTTTTGGCATGTCAGTGTTATCGGGTAGACCCACACATATATATATATATATATATATATATATATATATATATATATATATATATATATATACACGTGTGTGAGTGTATATGGGCATCTGTCAATTAACTGAATGCTTGTTTGATTGAATCCTAAATAGTTGAAACCATTTGACTGATAACTTATTTGACAGAAAACCTTGCCCATAGCAAACGTATTGTAATATATTTTTTACAGAAACGTGTGCAATCCCCCCTGCCCTCATGTGGGTCAGTTGCCCCCTACACCTCCTTACATAGATATAGTAATTCCATGCTCTCACAACCATGGAGAAAAAGTAAAAAAAAAAAAACACACATATACAGTGAATCAGACATCCATAGATCTGGGAGTACAACATGACACAGACTACTGTAATTCACACATACTCTGCTAGACTCACTTCCATAAGAATTCCTATGATAAGAAATTACACCTTCACATACTTTCTTTAGACTTATGTACTTATCTATCAAATTAGTTTTCAGTCAAAGGTTTGTAGACAGACAGGAGTTTTTGATTTTTGATTACTAGATCACAATGGCCAAATGGGAACATTGTTGTGTAGAATGTTTTTAGTGCTGGACAGGCAGTGGATGCTGGATAATTTTATAGGTGGTAAGAAATTCTGCATATGTTAGTTGATGTGGCAGTTCTAATCAATTTAGACTTTTCAGTGCTATACAGTGGTGAAAGGGGGATGTGCTGCAAATTTAGCAACGTTGTCACAGCATTGTTCAAATTTAAATTTTTGTGAAGTCTGGAGGTTAATAAGGATGGGCATGCTGTGAAAAGAGTAGGGAGGACATAAGTAGTGGCAACTGTAGTTTTAGTTGAATTGATGAGAACGTTTTAGGCTCTTGAAAAATCTCCAGTTTTTGATGATTTTTTTTCTTATGCTATTTTGTATATGCAGGTCAAATGTAAGATCATCATCCACTATCACACCTAATAGTTTGCTATGAGAAGTGAATTCCATAGTTGTATTATCAAGAGAGAGGACTTTAAATTTTGCTTTTTCATGAGAGATGGCTTTAGGGGAAAAAAGTAGTAGTTTGGTCTTTTTGGGGGTGAGCATGAGTTCTGAGTTACAAAGCCATGTTTGAGTGACTGCTAATGTGTCCCGAGTATTTTTTGCAGGTGTGCCATGTTGTCATATGTGCAAATGAGAGTGGAATCATCTACATATTGTATTAGCGTGGCCTGTTGTATTAAAGTATAGAGAGTATGGTTGAAAATGTTAAAGGGGAGGGGACCAAGAATAAAGCCATGTGGTTCACCAGTGGTGACTGGGAGGTAAGGAAAGAGCATACAGTACCATTTTACTGACTGATACCTATTGGACAGGTAGCTTTTGAACCACAGAAGTGCGGGCTAAGGGAGACATTGTAAGGATATTTGAAGTAGAAGTTTGCTGTGACAAACTGTGTTGAAGGCTTTAGAGAAGTCTAGAAATAAGGAAGACACTAGTTTGCCATTATCTCTAGATTTATTGACAGTATCTATATAGGTTAGAAGAGCAGTGCTAGTAATATGGAAAGGACAGAAGCCAAGTTACATAGGGGATAGGCATTCTTTTGCAGGAGAGAGTCTAGCAATTGTTTTTGAATACATTTTTCAAGTATTTTGTTGAGGGGAGATGATTGATTTATTCTAAAGTTATTAATGTCTGTTCAATTTCTTCCTTTGTGCAGGGCAAAAATGTGTGACTTTTTTCAGAGAGAGGGAATATGGAATTCCTAGACTGACCTGTTAATAAGGATTGAAGCAGGATAAGCAATGCTATTGGCTGTTATTTTAGGTACTTGCTTGGAAGGTCATCAACTGAAGAAGAGCATAGTTGAAGTTTGTTTAAGAGTAGTTTTATATAGGATATGGGCACGGGGTTGAAGGTGAAAGTGGGTGTGGTGATGTGTAGCTTTTGGACAGGGTTGGGATTAGATGTTGAGGAATCCTTGGTTAGAGGTGGTATATTATCTATAAAATAACAGTTGAACGGTTTTGCAGTTTAGAGTGGTGAGTTATCAGGCGAGGGGGTTGGGTTGAATTTTTGGCCGGGATGTGAGATTTCTTTAATGGCTGTAAAAATTTTGCTGTGTTTACTGTTATTCTGAAAGTTATTATAGTCTGTTTTTTGGCTTCATTCTTTTTTTAATTTCTCCAAGTCTTTTGGGTTTCTAATACCATGACGGGAATGGACCTCAGTCCTACGTCAAAGTACGATTAAAGTTCATGAAATTAATATTGTTTCACTCTTTGATGTCAGCCAATAATGCTCTTTGCAGCACCTGCAATGTTCCCAGTAATGATTCCTTCTGCAATTAGTACGGAGTTACATGTATTGATAGCATATCTAAATATCATTGTAGCCTCTTCTTTATAAGACCTGTTGCTCCTACTACAATTGGAACTGTCTGGGTATCTTTCTTCCACATTGCTCTCATTTTTGCTTGTAAATCCTGATATTTTTTTTGCTTTGTGTCTCTCTGTACACAAGATAATGTAGTTACTGGGTGTGGCGATTTCAATGATCAATGCTACTTTTGTCTTCTTTTCTTGGACCATTATATCCGTTTTTTTAACATCTATCTTTTGAACTGTTGGTAATGGATGATCTCATGTGATGTAGACATCTTCATTTTCTATCATGCTTTCTGACTCATGTTTCCACTGTTTTTCAGCCACTTTAGTACCATAACGTTTGTACAATCCCCAGTGCAACAATCTTGCCACATTATTATGCCTTTCAGTATACAGTCCTTCTGCCATTAGTATATCGCAACCAGCAATGAGGTGTGCAACTGTTTCTAATTAGGTTTTACAAAACCTACATTTGTCTGTTTCTCCCACATGTTAAATGTACTTTGTAAAACAATGTGTACACAGCCCACTATCTTGGGCTGCCAATATTAACATTTCATCTTGTGGTTTGAATTCACCTCTCTTTAACCATTCCTTCATTTGTTCCTCATCAACATGAGGTTCTTCCAGAAGTTTTCTATACTTGCTACTATATTTATGCATTTTCCACATTTCTTGCCTTCTCATCTTGTCCTTTGGGTCTACTTTATTAACTTGAATGTTCAAAAGTTTGAATGCATAAAGATCAACACATATGCATCGAACTCTTAAATGTTTGAAAGTTAATAAAGAAAGAAAATACACAGAAAAAAAAAAGATGTAGGCGGGGGGGGGGGCATGCCCACCTGCACCCCTCACACCCCCCGCTACTTAAATATACCAACTCTGAGATGGCACTACATTGAAGTAAATGGAAATCTCCACCTACGGAGATTTCAGTTTACAGTTTTCGAAGGCTTGCACTTTCGATGCATATGGTTTGATCCATATGCATTCACAGTTTTACGCTTCCGTGTAAATAAAGTAGACCCGGTCCTTAACCTTATATTCTTTCTTTTGTTTTTTGGCACATTCAGTTGCTGCCTGATTTTTATCTGTTTCTGGTTTGACTTCCATTCTTGCTTGACGCCAATATGCTTCTTCTAGATTAAGTAGAGAAGTCATCTCAGATTTAGTCTCTTCATGTTTCAAAACTTTCACTATGTTTGGGTCTTGTGATGTCAGCAGATATGTGTGAAGTCCCATGATTTCAGATCTATACATGTAATCAATTTCAAGGAGGCCCATACCTCCTTTGGAACAGGGAATATATAATCTTGGTATACACTGACTTTTATAAATCATTTGGTGAGCATGAAATATCCTTCTTGTTTTCCTGTCTAATCTATCCATCATGTTTTGGGGCCAGTCAGTCACTCCAGAACTATAAGTTAGGAAAGGAAGAGCAAATTGGTTTATAGCTTGAATTTTGTTCCTAGATGTCAAGCTGTTTTCAGGATTAATTTAAGTCTTCTAAAGTATTCCTTACTAAGTTTTATTTGCATTTGTTCATGTTTTTTTCCAAGAAAATTTGTATTGAGTGTTACAGTTTAAACAAAGGAAATATAAAAAAACAATGAGGTAAAGCATAGATACGTATTGAAACATTTTGTTATTGTTGTACAACCAAAATGAAGTAAGTACAGCAAGTTTTAACCAGTGGTTAGGTATATACACAAAGAGAAGTGATAAACGTAGAAAAACTGCAAGGTGTAATGACTATGATATTCATAGATGAAAATGTTAACATATCTGAGTATCTATGCTATTGCCCACAAGTAAAAGTCAGTCTATGGTACAAAATAAATAAACTAGTCCATAGTAAAAAGGGGGAGAGGAAAGATGGGAAAATAAAAACAGTGGGATATGAACCATAATAACCTATGTACACTATTTACAAATATATGTCACTCATTAAGTAGTAGAGGTTCCTAGGAGATAGATTTCGAGGTAGGGTTTATCGAGAGTAATTTAAGAAACATAGTGGTTTATGGAGTCCAGGTTAGATATATAAAGACAGTGAGTAGAGGTAAAGTGATAGTGATGTGTTTAGAGCCATATTTACTTTTGTGGTGGTGCTCTATAGGTGTTTTGGAGTAGAGGTTAGATTGAAGGTGGAATGTTAGTCTTTTATGATTAGATCTAGTAGTAACTCCTAGTATCCTTGAAAGTAGTATATCTTTTTTGAGGAAATATTGACTAATTTATGAGAGGATATGAATTTGACAGCAAGTTTTTGGAAATCAACCCAGGAGATTTGGGATTTAACAATCCAGTTTTTGGTTATATAGTATTTAATGAGAGCACACACGCTAATAAGCATATGTTTAAAGATACTGGGGAGATTACAGGGAGTGACATGAATAACTGCAGTTTCCCACGAGAAGGTGGATTTTTCATAACCTATTTTTAATAATTTGGCTCTCTGCAAGCACCATAATATATAGACTCTCTTGCAACTCCAAAATATGTGTAGAATGTCAGCTTTTTCATTAGGACAAAAAGGGCAATAGGGGGAATACTTGGAATTAAAATTGCTTAGGATGGATGGTGTGTAATAGGCATTGTTATTAATCATGATCTGGGTATAAATTAAGCGTTTGAAAGGGGTAAGTTTAAATGTACTTTTTTAGCCAGTCTTTTATCTTCAGAAGATATTTCTTGAGTTTTATCTTGCCAGTAAGGTGAGAAAAGGAGAGTGTTATGGGTTTTTATAGTATGCTTTGGAGACCATCTTATTCTTAAAGGTCAGAGTTTTGATAATTAAACTGGCTATTTTTATGTCTTGTTCATTAATTTCAACTAAGGAAAATTTGGTTGTTAAGAGGGTCCTTAGTGGTATAAGAATAATCTCATATTTTTGGGGGACATTTAGCTTCTTCCTTAAGTCTGTTATATTGTATTGGTTTAATTTGCACAGATACCAGAACTTGATGTCTTTAATTAGAGGAAAATTGGCTAAGTTTATTGGACGGTTATTGATTTGTAGGATGGGGTTTAAGTGGATTGGTTGTATGAAGTCAAGAGTAGGCAATAGATTGAGTCAAACAGGTTTTGAAAGTTGTGGATCATGTGTTTAAGGAGGGGGTGGAAATTGGTTATGGAGCAGTATTTTAGATTAAGGAAGGGGAGAGATTTCAGATTAATGTTGTGATATTTAATTAGATTAAACCAGGTCTTGATCCATTGAGGGGTCCAGCGTCCTAGATTTGGTTCATAATTGGCAATTTGGATCATTCTTCCATAGTTTTTAATTTATATAGTAAAGTTTGAAGTCAGGCAAGCCCAAACCTCCTTTATCTTTAGAGAGTGAGAGTATATTTAATTCTAACAGATTTAAGGTGCCAAATAAATTTGGAAAGGACTTTTTCCATTGTTGTGAAGAATTTTTGGGGGACAGTCAGAAAGATTCCATTAAGCTGAAAAAGAATTCTAGGTAGAACATTCATTTTGATGATACTAGTTTTTGATAGTAGAGATAAATTTATGTTCTTCCATCTCAAGATGTCTTTTTCAATAGTTGACCAGGTGTGTAGTAAATTCTTTTTTAAAGTCTCATTGGGGCTGTGTGTATAATTTATGCCTAAATATTTTAGTTGGTAAGTGGGTTTGATCTCAGTATCCGGGAAGTAGAACTCTTTGTGCCCAATGTCATTTATAGGGAATATGTATGATTTGCTAGAGTTAGTTTTATAATTGGTTATGGACGAGAATGACTCTAATGAATTTAGCAATTTATGTAGGTCTGTGTTAGGGTGTTCAAAGTATATATTAAGATCATCAGCAAAAGCAGAAAATTTGAGGTTTACATTTAAAATTTTAGGTATATGATGATAAGTTTTAGGGCTATAAATAAAAGTAAGGCTTCCAGCTAAAGATTAAAGAGGTAGGGAGAAAGGGGGCATCCAGGTCATGTTCCACTGGAAATTGTAATGGGGTTAGATTTGAGTTTGTTTATGTATAGAGTAGTGGTGGCATTTTGATATAATACTTTTATGATGTTAATCTGCATGTCCTCTCCGCGGTCGAGTGGCCTCCAAAAGACATGCGTGAATGGGCATGCCATCGCTGAAGGTTGGGTGTTGGGCTGGCAACTTGGCACCATAAAAAAAATGACTGCCAATCATTAGTGGACTGGAGTTCCACTGTGGTGTCCCCTAACCAGGAAAAGCCGAAAAGACAAACTTTTATGATGTTAATGAAATCCTGCGGTTTCACAAAGCAAGGTAGAGTACTAAATAAAAAGTTTAAATATACCCTGTCAAAAGCTTAACTGGCATATATGGTTAAGGAATAATGGGGGTGTTTATCTTTACCTAGGATCCTGACCAGGGAGTCTAGGAGAAGAGTGTTATCATACATTTGCCTATTATGCATAAAAACCAAGTTGTCCTTGCGATATTATGTGGAGAAGAATTTTCCCCGATCTATTAGAAATTATATGAGCTAATATCTTAAAGTCCGTGTTAATAAGGGTGATTGGTCTATAATTGCCTGGGTCTAGAGGGTGAGAGTTTGGTTTGAGAATTAGAATGCTTTTTGAATTATTTAGATATCTGTCAGTTATGCCAAAATGAATGATGTAGGTGAATATTTTTAGCAGAATTTTGAAAACACAGTCAGAGAATTTTTTGTAAAATTCTGCCGTGTATCCATCAGGGCCCAGAGCTTTGCCTACTTTGAGTCTGTTGATAGCAAGTTTAATTTCATCTAATTTGAGGGGAGATTTTAGGAGACTTTTTTTGGGAATCATTAAGTTGTGGGGATACCAGGTTATGAGTAAATTCCTTGAGTTGTTTTCTAGAATCCGTATTGGGGAGATTATATATGCTTTTGTAAATTTCTTCAAAGGAGTTTATAATGTCATAGTCAGTGTGTTTTAACGTTCCTTTATATTTAATTTCCTTTATCTTGGGTGGGTGGCATTTTTGACATTAATTAGATTGGCAAGTATTTTGAAGGGAGTTTGTGCCCATTCTGAGTATTTATATAGCATTTTTAATTCAGATAGTGAATTTTTTTTCAAGTAAAGGTTGTAGACCTGTTTGTGCAAATCATTCATTGCTTCATGGGCCTCTTTAGAGTAGCTATGTTGAAGTTTTTGTTCAGCTTCTTTTAGCTGTAGTTCTAATTTGACTTGGGAGACATTGTTGTTTTTCTTACACCATGAGGCTTTTTGAATTATATAACCTCTTATAACAACTTTGGTAGCTGCCCAATGTATGTCGTAGGGAGTTTGGGTAAGTGTAAGGTCCCTTTCAAGTTGGGTGAGAGTGGTCTTAATTTATTTTATCACTTTGTCAACTTGTAAGATGTTTGAGTTTAAGGTCCAATTGTTAAAGATGGAGGATCTTGAGTTAATTAAATTGGTATTTATAGAGATATGAATTTTAGAGTGATCTGATATAGATCTTGGGTGGATCTTGTAGTGTATTTTGTGATGAGTGAGTACTTGTGAAAATAAGAAAGCATCTATTATTGACCAAGATTTGTGTCTTGATGAGAAAAAGGCAAATCTATTTATTGATTCATCATGTTGCAAATATGTGTAAGGGTCTACTAATTCAAAAGTATTTTGCAGTTCATCTAGAGCTATGGTAGTTTGTTGTGACCATCTGATTATTTTGTGAGACCTGTCTTTATCAGGGTTCATTAAAGAGTTCCAATCACCCCCTGTAATAATGTAATGATTCTGATATTTAGATAGAATGTTGAAAATATCATAGATAAAGATGTGTTGGTTGGAGCAAGGGCCATAAATGTTGAGAAAAAGAATAGGTTTAACTAGTTTAGGATAGGTGCAGGTAAAAAGGCACCATCTACAATTGGGGTCAGATTTTGTGAAGAGAATATCTCCTTGAAAAGAATTATTGATAATGACAGCTATCCCCTTATATGAAGTGTTATGACAGACTGCAATGATAAGTTTGACCCATTTCATTTTCCTGTCATTATTCCAAAGTTTATCTGTCATATGAGTCTCTTGTAGCTATGTTATATTGCATCTGTTTTGAAATATGAGGTGTATAATTAAGTTTATTTCTTTATTTTTTTCCTGGAGTCCATTTATATTCCATGAATCCATTATTATCATTATAACAATTTAGTTTTTTATTCTGGCAGTTGCTTAGCTTAAATCTTGGGAATAATTGGAAGAGAGATGAACCATCAGTTTTAAAGTAGATTTTAAGCAGAGTGACATCTAATCCCCTAACTCCTAATCTGGTGCCTATCCACCCATCCCTCTGGAAAAGTATTTTGTTTCTGCCAATGGGTGCAATGTTATGTAGCAGAGGGACAATCAAATGACCACTTAACTTGTTCCAAATGTAAAAAGCCATTTAAAATACACAAGGCTCAGCTGCTCCTGATATAATGCCCTGAAAAAGGGAGATTATGCAGCTTAGCCCTTACCTGCATGGTGCATACAGAGTATTTGGTTCAACATCTAAACCAAACTATTATAAATAGCTGTTAATACAACTAGTAGATAAGAAGTTAGTTAGAATATAAAATTTTCAGGGAAGGTAATTTTTTAGTTGACCATAGCAATCAACTATAAACAACATGTAAGACGAGTGAGGTTATACCTTCCCTAGCAATCATGTTGCACCTAGAGAATTTATAACTAGTAAGAACATTTAACTTTTAGCTTAATCTGTTTAGTTGAAACAGAGTAGTATTACCAGAGGAGAAGAAACATTAAGGTAATAACCAAAATTTGGTGAGTCATTCCATTTAGGTATCAAATGATGAGTATAAGACTTTTAGATGTAGCCCTGTTTGGAAGAAAAATAAATAAGGAGGTTTGGGGCCAACAATAAAGGGGGTATATATTTATGTTAGTGCGTAAAAACACCATGTGTGACATAAGTAAGAGGAGACCCCATTAAAACATATAATAGATGAAGGTTTAGACATTAGTCTGGTAACAGTGCAATGATACTCTACCTTACTCCACTTTGAGGATAACAAGAAAAAAAAAAGACAGAATAACATAGTGAGCCGTACATAGTATAGTGAGCAATATATATTATGTGAAAACATCTACAGGACTTATTACTGCCCACCTCACTCTGAGTTAACAGAAGGCAATATTTTGATTACTGTAACCCAATAACACATGCCGTTAATACTTTGTCATTTTAACACATGCTACTGTACAGAAAACTTAGTGACTAACCGTGAATAATAAAAGATGACTCCTACATTAAACATAATTATCTTGGTTGCTTTGTAGAGAATCAGCAGGTACAAATCACAGGTTTCTCTAGCTCTCACTAAAAACATCAGCGTGCACCTACAGTTGTTGAAAAACTGGTGGTAAATTAGTTCTTTGATAAAGAAAACAGGATAGATGACATTAAAAGTATCACAGGTCAAGGGACTGTCTGCTAACCAGGAGCTATGCTCTGGATGTGGAGGTTTGCTACTAGTTCCTGAGCAACCACCTTCTTCGCTAAGAGGGAAGAATTATACCAATCCGATCTTGACATCACGCCCATATACTTTACAGCAACAAAATGTAATCACAATGCCCTTGAAACCTGCACAGCTATCTGGGGAAGTTACTAACAGTTCTACACCAAATCCTCTCTTACCAGGCTCAAGTCATGTTTGACCTTTGCAAATACTTTCACTGCTTCAATAGATCGATTTATTTCTTTTATAAGAAAAAAAGAAAAAAAAGAAAAAAGAAAACAAGCATTTCTGACAGTTTCCACTTGTATATTGATCTCAGTGAGGCTAGGGAGCAGGAAGAGATATCGAGAGAACGGGTCTATATCATATGAGCGCATCGTACAAATTGTGAACGCTCATAATATCCAACTCCGAGATCACACTACAGTGAGGAAAGGGCAAATATCCCATTCTTCACTGTACCGCAATCTCAGAAAAAGCACTTCGAGGTCCGGTACATTCGATATTATGAGTGTTCGCAATTTGTGCAATTTGCTCATATGATATAGACCCGAGAGAGCACCAGGAGTAGGGGTAGGTTAGAGTTCAGCACAGCATTGTACATGAAGGAGCCTTCTGGGGTATGGAATGTTGCAACGCTCAGTTTTACCAGGAATGTGACATTTTAATAATTAGTTGAACTATGAATGCATTAAAAAAGAGGTTTCATGAAGAAAACTGCAGAGATCTTCAACTTTTATATAGTAACTTTGTAAGGTAGGTCAAGTCAAGCAGGATTATATTTGAACAGGCATAGAAATGTGGATTTGGCCTCCGCAGGGGTCTCATTTTGAATTTTGTTGTCTTTATGATAGAAAATTAGTGTTGCTGGTATCTCATCTGGAAGCGTATATTGTTTTACAGGAGGTACACACAATATTTGGAAAGATTTTTCATTTTTGCTTGTATTCTAAAAGAAGGTCTTGTAGGAGGGTAATTTTATGTCATCTCCAAGTAGTGTTCTTTTTTGATTTAAAGGCTGATAGTAAACTCTGAACATGTGCAGAGTTTAGGAGTCTAACATATATTTGTCTTGGAGTTTCAGCGATTTGGGTACATCTGAGAGATCTGTGAGCTCTTTCAATGACTATTTCATTCATTAGATCTTTGTTGTCAAGAACTGAGTTAAAGATCTCCTTTATTGCTGTACTGAGATGCGTATTTACAATGGACTCAGGAATTCCTCTTATTATTATGTTGTTCCGACGATTTCTAGCTTCAAGATCTAGGATTTTTTGATGCATGTCTTTGATGGCAGTGTTGCTTGATTGCAGATTTTGTTTTATTTCTTGGATTTTGATTTCATTATCCATAGTTTTAGCTTCATTCTGTTCCAGGTGCCTCATTATTTGATCCAGATTAGATCCAAATGAGGTAAATTTGTGTGAGAAACAGTGAATTTCAGTTTGTAAAGGTTGCAGAGCTATTTTAAGTTCATCAATTGTGAGAGACTGATCTTGTCTTGACCTAAGGGCAGGCTTTTGAGTATCCTTCTGTGGTTTATTAGTTTTCTGCCTTTTAGCGGAGGTATATTTTTCTGGTGAAGCTATTAGAGACAATTTTGTTTTAGTAGTTTGAGTTTCCATTGGATCAGTTTGATTAGCAATTAAAATTGTACAGCTTTGATTAATTAGGCATTAACTAGAGCTATTTTTGAAGTTTTGTTTACAGATAAGCAGATCCTTAGTTCCATTGTTTCTTTGTTTGCTTATACAGGCTTCAATAACAGAGAAGCATCCACACCATGCAGTTCAGGCTGCAGTATCCAGTGCGTAGATTTTAAAAGGTAAGTATGGCTTTTCTTCTAAAAGTAATGATAAAGCGAGTTGGTTCCTATTGTCTGTAGTCAATCATTTCTGTTTTTGATCATACCTTTGTAGGATGAGCCAGTAATAAGTTAGATATTGATTGAAGTTTCTGGAGCAGCACAGCTTATGTGCTTACAGACCATCCACCATCTTGGAAGTCCCACATTTGTTCATGTTTTATTGTTGATCTTTCATCAATTCCTAAATATTTTTACATTCCCTCTTGCTCAAGTTCTTTTATATCACATTCTTGTCCCAAACGGATGTTTTCTTGGTGCTGCAGTTTTCCTGCTTTAAAGGTTGTTTTTTTTCACATTTATCAAGACCAAATGGCATTCTAATATCATCTGAAAAAGTTTTAACAACCTGCAGTTGTGCTTTCAGTTCCTCATCTGATGAGCTGTACAGTTTCAAATCATTGACAAAGAGAAAGTGAGAAGTCTTTACACTTTGTTGTTTTCTAGGAGCCAAATTATAGCCATCGCCTAAGCTGTTGAATAAACAGCTTAATGGATTAAGGGCAAGGCAGAATAGTAACGGTGACAGAGAGTCACCCTGGAATATCCCCTTTTGAATTTTTATCCCTGGGATAACAAGTTGTCCTTTGTCATAGCTTAATTGCAAAGTGGTCTGCCTCTGTTTCATGGTCACTGTAATTTAGGCTTCATTTATTTGCTTTTTAGTATGATCATGAAGAATTCTGAAGTTTTCAAGATATTGAGCTTTTTTCGGCATTATTTTCAAGCTTTTTCTCTATCCTGAATTAGCATTCTTGTCCTTTTGGATAGCCAAATTACATTATTTGTTGTTTAGTCTCTTCCTTTGAGGAGGTGCAAGACTATTTAGGATAGTTAGAAAAGTTGTATTGAATTGAATTTCAGCAATGTTGAAGGGGAGGATTTTTAGGAAGTTTCAGTTAATAGATGATAGTGTAGTAATGTACATTTCTGGGTTAAACTTGGAAAGGTTATGTGTTGTTTTATAAATATGCTTTTTAACTGGATGTGTGAGATGTCTAGCCATATAGACTGGGAGATTATCACTGAAGGAGTATGACATTGCACCTATAGTGGTGTATTTACTAGGGTATGATACTAGGATCCAGTCTAATAGAGAAGATGATGTCTTGCTATAATGTGTAGGGCTATTAATTAGTTGTGTGAATCCATATAAGTTCATGCTAGCTGTAGGGGAGGTAAAGTTTATATCCAACCAATTGACATTCACATCACCTAGTAATATTTTTTGGGGGAAATGTTATGGATATCTAAGGTAGGATATCTTCCAGTATAGCTGTATTATCACCAGGAGGGATACAAAGGAGGGTCATGTATATTTGTTTATAATTGTTTATTTTTAAGAAAGCAATAAAAAGCTCTGATTAATTGAATTTTGGTGTTGGTTTGCTGTAAGGGGAAATGTGATAGGTATTATTGGGAAATATGAAAGCAATACCACCACCTTTCCTCTTTATATGGTCATGATGGATGATATTATAGCCAGGAGGTATAACTTTAGAGTCATTTATGGGGTTTAAGCCAAGTTTCAGTTACAGCGAGAACATCAGGCTTATGTTGGGTAATCCAGGCATGTAGCTCAGCAATTTTATTTCTTAAACTTCTAACATTTATTGCAGCAAAAATTAGATCACCAGGCTGGGGACTGGCTGTTGGGCTACAGAAGTATGTGGGACAAGAATTATCTTTGCGTTCATTGTGATAGGTGGGGCCAGGATTAGGGTGTATATCTCCTCCTACAAGGATTTTAGTATATTGGAGAATAATGCATATTTGTTTCTTGGAAAGAAATCTTGCACTTAATTTTGTTTTGGCTTGAGTTGAAGTGCAATTAATTAACGTATATTTGGAAAAATGTGAGGGGCAATAATAAATAGATTTAGTGCAATTTGCGGAGAGTGTAAAGTGGAGGTGTAGATAGATGGCTGGGACATAGTTGGAGAGATATTGTGATATATTTTTGAGTCATAGGTAGGATGACAGATGGCACAGTAATAGGAAAAGAATAGATAATAAGCTGAAGAGTAACAAAATTAAGTACAGGAATCTGTAGGGGGAAGTAGCAATGAAAAAGGAAACAAGAAGTTACAGGACAATAGGAGATTCAGTGATTGTGGATTCTAAAAGCTGTAAGAGGATAGGGAAGAAAATAAGTAATTTCTATAAAAGAAGAGAGGTAGCTTGTCCTGGTATTCTCTCTGGAATGTAAGGAATAGACAAGTATTAAAGGTTTGAGTATAATGACGTAGACACAATAAATAGAAATGAAGTTTTTTGGGGGAGGGGAGAAAAAGATGTAATGTGGAATAGATAGGTACTATTAGGGAAGGTTGTAATTATAAATGGATATAGTACAAGTCAGTATGGGATGGAGCAAGAGAGTTGGGAATTGGGCTAAACTGGAGATGGGGCTAAAATTAAATAGAGATAAAGAAGTAGAAAATAAGAAAAAGAAGTGGATGTATAGAAGTAGCAAGGACATTTGGGGATGGTTTTGGAGTAAGAGTCACAAGTGAAATGTGTATGTAGGAAGGATAATATTAGAGTAAGAGGGGTGGGTGGTAATTGGGGGTAAGGCAGGGGAGTAAAATGAGTTACTCACACATTTTCTTATATAACTCTGAATTTTAAGGAACAGCTCATTAAGCCGTTATAATACCATTGTCTGCAATGATACTATCCCCGTATATTGCATTTACGCCGGCCCTTATGGGCCAGGTTATGGCTGAAAATGGCCTGAGAAGAAGTGGTTCATACTTTATAATACCCCAACACTTGTGCCTCTCCCAGACAACCTATTTGCATATATTCATCAAGATATCAGCTATAATTAAACATTCTAGGTGCTATTCATAAATGTTTATGTACCAAGTGGTTGGGCTGGTTTACAAGTATATCTGCATACCAATGTCTTTGCAATTCATAACAGAGTGCAGACAGTTGGAAAAGTCCCTATACACAATCATGTCAACTGTGTGCACAAAGTATACTTCTCCCCACCACACACATACTAATCAACCCTCACCTAGATCATATGCATTTTACAAAGAGTGCACTATCTGATAATGTACTTCTCTCATTTACATAGATAATAGGACTACAGCTGCACACAAAGAGATGGTGCAGTGTTTGTGAGTATATTGATCCACTTCCTTGCTGATCCATTGCTTAGGCAGAGCTGAGCAGCATATCAACATTAAAGTTAAACAGTAACTTAGGTATAATTCCCACTCCTGTAGTCTGATTTGCTAACACTACAGTGTAGTGCTTGGGGTTGGTGGTGCAGCTCCCCTGAATCTGTTGTACTTCAGATGAGATATTAAACCTAGGTCATATTTGCTTGAGATGCTGGTAGCTAAGGTGGATGTAAAAGATCCCATGCTACCTACTGAAAAGCATAGATGCAGTTCCCTGATGCTATGGACAAATTTCCACTAGTAGTATAAATACTACCACTGGCCTCTCCTGAAAAGAAGCCACTGCCCTAGTGGGGCTAACCTGGTCAATAAAGAATAAATAGATAAATAAATAAACAAACAAACAAATAAATAAATAAATAGATAAACTAACGGTGATCACTAGCAGAAAATCTCACAGAGATGTTCCTAGTGGGAGGAGGTGTGCATCAGGGTTCAGCTCTGAGCCCAGTGCTGCTCATACTGGTGATGGACTACAATAACAAACAGTTCAGAGGGAATAGATCAACAAAGTTGTTGTATGCAGATGATGTGGAATTATAGAGAGACTCTGAGCAAGAACTTCAACAAAGTATAGGGGAATGGAATGCAAAACTGTAGGCACATGGAATGAAGCTAAGTACAGATAAGACAGTTGTAATGGAACAAATGGGGGAATCAGAAGAGGCTTAGAACTGAGATAGAAGGGAGAATAGTGGAACAGCCTAATGGGTTGAGAATCTGGGAAAGTTGTTTGAGAAGAAGGGAAGTCTGTATGATGAGGTCAAAGCTAGAATCAGAGGAGTTGCAGCCATCTGGCACAGACAGTCAGGGGTAGTGCATGACAGAAGAATACTAAATAATCTGAAAAGTAAGATGTACAGAATAGTGCTGCAACCACTTCTACTGAACAGTATAGAAACCTTGGCAATAAAGGCAGAGCAGGTGAGGTTGCTAGAGTTGATAAAAATTAAGTGTCTGAAAACGGAGATAGGATGCACACTATGGGATAGAAAACAGAAACGAGGACATCAGGGAGAGAAGCCAAAGTACCTCCAATTGCAGAGGAAAGTTAAAGAGAACAGATTATTTTGGTTCAAGCACATCTGCAGAAAAGCAGAAGGAAATCGAATGAAGAAGATTTGAGACACACAGTTAGAAAGCAAAAGGAAATGAGAGTGCCCAACAAAGAGATGGCTAGATTGTGTGAGAAAAGACCTGGGCAGTCAGGCATGACTGTGAAAGAAAGTAGAAGAGTGTCAGTGAGTTAAGAGAGATGGTAACAGTTGGCACCACACCCTGACCATATGCAGAAAAGGAAAAAAGGGGGTTGATGATGGCGATGATGGCTAGCAGGAAAAATATGCCTAATAATGGAATTCTCTGTTGTGCAAAGAAACTTGTTTATCACAGCCATACTTGTCCCACAATTAAAGTTGGATACTGGCATGCATCTATCAATGGAACTTCACATAACTGCAGACTTCCCCTCATTTCCATATTATAGTAATGACTCTTGCCCCATCAGTATGCCTAATAACTGTAAATTCTTTATGAAGCACCATCAGTCACCATAGTAAACTAAATACAGCAGGGAAAACCAATTTATAATGATGTAAATAAAGGTATAAAATATATTTCATACTACACAGTTTGTCTCTATTGAGCTGCAAATTTATGCAAGCACAGCAGCTGTTTGCTGCAGATGGCATCAGGCATGAACTGAGCCCAGGAGTATTTAGTATACCACTCTGTATTATGTATATCTGTGAACAGGCATAAAGAATAGTGGTCATATGATTAAAAGATACAATCTGTGTCTGAGTCACAATTCTGAATAGTGACCTAATATACACAGTGTGTAGAGTGCTTGTATACATCGGTGCAATATGCTTTTGAATAGCAGGGACAGTGTTTTGGCATAGTCTTTGTCAAATGATAATTATTTTATGAAACAAAGTCTAAAATGGGGTTGTGAAACAATGGCAAATAGGGGGGGAGAAACAAGAGAAGAGGAATGGATATTGAAAGCCATGATGAAAAATGCTCAGAGAACTATGATAAATGAAGACAGCTTGAAATAAATGGCTGTTAGGGAGGCCATTTCAGTATGATTGAATAGACTGAAATGTATCACAAATATTAAAGACAGCTAGATGATAATCAACTGTGCAGCTGCACATAGCATTATTATAGCTAATAATCAATATACGCTGATAACACATTGCACAGCCAAAACTATATTTTAATGTGTTCTTTCCCAGATATATATATATATATATATATATATATATATATATATATATATATATATATATATATATATATATATATATATATATATATATATATATATATATATATATATGATATATATGTGTGTGTGTGTGTTTGTGTGTGTGTGTGTGTGTATATGTATGTAAATATATATATATATATATATATATATATATATATATATATATATTTTTTTTTTTTTTTTACTTCACGTTATTACTTCTTCTCAGAGTGCAAAACAAAGCCTTCATGCAATTCTGTACATAATTTATTTAATGAGATTATCCATCTGAGTTGCAGCTCTTTTTTTTCTGTTACCTGTTAAAAGGTGTAGATTATAATTGCGATCTTAAAAATGAAAGAACATCAAATATAAATGACAGGAAAGTATACTAAGTCTGAGATTGTGATGTCTTGGGGTATTCTTCCTACTCCATGGCCCAGTAATGTCTCTAAATTAGTATTCATAAGTAGCAAGGGAATACAGGAGTTGGGATTAAAGGCTAGATTTTCCAATAAGCATGTTTGAAAGATTTAATAGCGAGTTTCAGAATTTAAATTTTTTCTTTCCAAATCACAGTTTACTTTTTACAGCATTGGAGTGTTTACAATTAGGTCCCCCACTTCTGATAGGGAAAATGAGGTATTAATTTCATTAACCTCTTAAACCTTACTATGCTGTGAAAAAAAGCACTATTTTCTTGCAGTTTCACAGCTGTTTCCCATCAGTAATACTTATATTGTTACTAATGTCTTTCATTATTCCGTGTCACCTTACATCACCTTTAGGCATCATGCTAGCTTCTTAAGAAATTAAAATAAAAGATGGATCAATGTGTTATATGTCAAGTTGTCTGTATAGCCCATAAGCTTAGATGTTAGTTGAGAAGGGTGTTTGCATTCCATAACTAGAAAAAAATGATTTCATGTTTTTGCTCTAAGTTTATTTAGAAAAAGCACTGATCATTGGGTTAGTCTGACCAAAATCTACATGGTTCATTCTGTTAATGAGTATCACTCTCGAGCATATCCAGGCTTTGCATCAATGAGAAAGCCGATGTAGTCACTGGTGTACTGACCGTTAAATGCTTGTACAAGAATTACTGTCCACTATTACTGCCTGAACGAATTCTTGTGATTCTGTTTATGAAATTTATTCTCTGACAAAAAAAATGGCTGCTTCCACTTGGAATTCTAGAATCCATATGGAACTGATGTGAAGGTATTCCGAGTTTGAGATCCCACGACATGAAACTGGGCTTCTAGTAATTCCAAGAACTTTAGACTTTAAGATGTTCCAGCTTAACCTAAATTCATGCCTTTCTCTCACAGCTACATACTACTTTAAATAAATATATTCGTTCATTTATTTTTCCTTATTTTAATTTCTTTCCTGTTCATCAGATGATACTTATCATTGATCTGATGCTCAAGTGTTTTTAAAATTTATATAATTTGTTGTAGCGTGTATGCATGGTATGCAGAGTCATATGGTTGAATTCAGAATCAGCTCATGACTGGGCAATGTGCTGTACACAGTGAAGAATAATGCAGAGCACAGTGTTGTGTGTGATTGTTTGTGTCTGCGTGTGCGTGCGTGTGCGTGTGTGTGTGTGTGTGTGTGTGTGTGTGTGTGTGTGTGTGTGTGTGTGTGCATACATGCACATGTGAAACAAGATGAATTAGGTTCATCGATTCATAGGTAGCAGAATGTCTGTTTGAAGGATGCATTACTCCTGTCGGAATTTCTCATGGTTAATAAATGCTCATATGTACAATGTTGTGGTTTTCTTTTTTGTTGAGCTCACATAAAATACAGGCCATAATGTACAAGTGGGAATGCATATCACACTGTTAGTTATACAATTAAACATCCTGGGCATAGAATCATGCTAGGATAACCAAATATAGTAATATTATGTCCTTCTAATATAAATGTTCACTGCATACCTGCTCCAAATTTAGATATAGAGTCTATTTAACAAAATGTATCAACATTATTATATAGAATGTTTCCAGTTTTATAAAATAACTTACAAGTAAGCATTGCTGAAGCTCCAAGTTTTGTGTTCATATAGTCTTCAATAAATAGAAGCCTCCTATTATTTTTCATGATTTGTTTAACCACCGTTCTCCACCTTACATAGCTACTGTGTGATATAATACAATACATTTAGAAACAATCCTATAACCAGCATTATTTTGTATAATACTTAGAGATTTTTTCCAATTTCATTCATATTAACCAAAACTTAAAATTGAAAATGTTATTTAATAAAGAATCTGTTTAACTCTTAGGGCCGGATTCATGAAGGCTTGCACGGAGTCTAAGAGTAGATTAAGACTCCAGCAAGCCAACATGTCCGCCGAGCGACCCAGGAACAGCCGGCAGGGGCGTGCAACTGAGCTCTCTAAACTAGTCCTACACGGACAGGGCTGGGATATGAAAATTACCTCAATTGCAGGCGAAAGCCATGCAAATGAGGTAAATTTGCGATCCAGGAAACCTGAACCTGTCCGAGTAGGAGTAGTGTTATCTGCAGAAATGTACTCAGTTGATAACTGAGTACGGTTCTGCAAATAGCAAAATGGAGCCATGTCAGCTGTAAAAAAAGCATGCACTCACAGGAGGAAGCATGCCAATGGCCAAAAATACGGCCACTGGTAATGGGAAGTGATGCCAATTAAAAATAAAATAATTTTTTTTTTAATCCCGATTTCCGGGGTTTAACCGTAGCGCATTGCCGCACAAATGCGCTGCACCCTAAAAAGCAGAAAATTAATAATTAAGATCCACAAATGTGGATTTCATAGCTAAAATGAATTTACAATGCAAGGGAATGGCAGGCTGAAGACAACATGGCCACCGAGTAGAGGTTGCTAAGGGGGGAAGCTCAGTCTAAGAGCTGTAACTAAGCGATAATAGGCAATCCTATGCAAATGAGAGCTATGATAGTGAATCGCAAGTTCACATAGCAAATGAGCACAGTCAGTGGACTGTAGGAGTAGGATAAGGGGAGTAACAGAGTAGAAGATAGGTGACATCACGAGGGGGGTATGTATGAAAGGAGTGCAACTCATTGGAGTAGAGTGAGATGTGTCAGCTTACATTTACATAATAGTGAAAAAGGTGTGTCAACAGGTAGGCCAGGTAAAATCAAGAAATCGAAGGTGTATGCTGTGGATAACACCAAAGTTTCTTGCTGAGCGTGCATGCGCACATGTGCGCCCCAGTAAACCCGAGTAAGACAGTGTGCGTGCGTGTAAGCATGTGTGCACGCGTGTAGGCTTGAGTAAGCATATGTAAGGCTGTGTATACAGTTGTAAGTGCGTTGGCACCAGTGTGCGTGTGTTTTAACAGGAATAAGCAAGTTTTTGTCCGTGTAAGCATGTGTGCACGCGTGTGAGCTGGTGTGCGCATGTTTGCGCTTGTTTGCACGGCGCTGCCCCCTGAGGAAACAGAAAGGGAAAAGGAAGCACAACAAATAGTAGGAAGTTAACCAGGGAGTACTAGTAGAGCTAGCAGGTGAAAATAATCAGAATCAGCCAATTACACAGGCATTACACTAGCCCAGCCCAGCACTCAAAACTCAGCCAAAAACATGCCAGTATGTATTTCTCAGATACACTGCAACACTGCAGTAAGCTAATAGAAGTGAAAACTGAAAAAGCTTTACTGAGACAAAGAAATGTTAGGGGCTGCCATTGCTGTCATAAGGCGACATATGCAACATGCTGAGGGTGGTGACAATGCAAATGCTGCTGAGCAACCCACAGTGAGGAGATGGAGAAGAGTGTACAGGCCTAGGGTAACCTACCAGGGGCTACATGAGCTGGAGATAGTGGAGCACTATAGAGTGGACAGAGACCTCATGCAGCAAATTGTTGAGCTGTGCAGGCCACGCCTCACACACAGAACCAACAGAGGGGAACCCATCCCAGTGGAAACCAAGGTATGTGTTGGCCTAAGAATATTAGCAACAGGTACCTTCCAGAGACCAACTGGTAATATGATGGGGATTTCACAGGCATCAGCATCTAGGGTACTGCACCAGTTCCTGAATGCCATGGCAGCACATGTCAGTGATCATGTATATTTCCACAATACCTGTGAGGTATTGGCCAGAAATATGTGTCTCTTCCAGCAAGTAGTGGAATACCCTGAGGTAGTGGGTGCAATACACTGCACGCACATTCGCATCAAAGCACCAACCGTTGAGCGGGGTAGGGTCTACTATAACCGCAAGGGTTACCCCTCTATCAACTGCCAGGTCGTGTGTGATGCCCAGGGCATAATAATGAATGTGTGTGCTGGCTGCCCTGGAAGCTACCATGACTCCCATATCTGGCATCTGACACAGCTGTACCAGACATTTGCCAATGGGGACATCCCTCATGGTCACATAGTGCGGGATGCTGGATATGCACTCAAGCCGTGGCTGATGACACCCATCAGAAATGCACACACACTTGAACAGGATTGCCATAATGAGGCACACACACAAACACGAAATGTAATTGAGCGTGTGTTTGGGCTGCTGAAGTCACGGTTCCGGTGCCTGGATACATCTGGTGGAGTCTTGCAGTACTCACCAACTACATGTACCCAAATAGTCATGCTATGTGCTATGCTACAAAATATGATCCTGTAAAAACAGCTGCAGCAGGAGCAGCATAGGGCCAGGCACAACAGCCCCCCACCATTTCCAAGGCCATCACAGGCAGAGCATGACTCAGAGGAGGAACGACCTGAGCCTGCCCCAGTAGGCAGAAGGAGGCGTGCCCACTATGCTATGGCCTTGGCAAAGAGGCAACACATAGCATATACAATGGCTCAGTAGGAACCCTGGAAATGATACATCTCTCCGACTCGCACATATAGTAAAAGCGATGCCTAACTTGACACTACCTGTTAACAAACATGTATAGGGAGTGTAAAATGTGCATCCAACATAGGCAGCCCTGCAGCACCACCTGAGGCATGATTGCTATGTGTTAAGCAATATAAAGCACTGCTAAGCAGCTCTCACCACTATTTAGTATATGTGAACAAAACTGCACACACTAAGTAGCACAACTACAGGCAATGTTCAGCAATATTGTGCACTGTCCAGCAATGTTGGGCAACATTGAGCAATTTTGTGCAAGTCTGGTCAAATGTGGGTATAGTTCATCAAAAGCAGGTTAACAAGTTCATATTTGCTTCACTTTTCTTGAAGCAGTCTGTTCTGCCATGTATGAAAATATGAAGCAGTAACAGTCCTCTAACCCGGTATACAGTGCACTACAGTCAGAGTACAGAACCACTAAACCATGACAGTATGTCAATGGTCTGCTAGTATGAAAAAATGTTGATAAGTCAATGCTAAGTATCTAATGGAAACCTTGCATGCATAGCATAATCCCTGTTGAGTTAAGACACAAAGGTGAGGCTTGCAGTAATAATAGAACCTGATATTCAACACACATATAGTATAAATGTTAATATTGGTAATGTTCACACAGATCAACAAATGTAGTGGACCTCAGACAGCAACATACTGCAAGGTCACATTGGGCATGCTCACACACTTGAAACTATGAGACAAATGTCAGGCAACAAAACACTGCAAATCTGAACTGGGCATGCTCACACACTTAGGTCAAGTTTGAGTATAGCAGTGGGCCACACATATCCCCCAGTTGCAAGTGTCAACCCAGGAACCTCGTACTATTCACCAATCCACCATGTGCACACAGTGATATGACAACAGACACAATATAAAATAGTGAAATACTGTCACAATCAAATATGTTATGCAGAAACCTAGGTTGTTCATAGGAAGTGGTAAAGCAAAGAAGAAACAAAACCTGCAATTAGTACCATCACTGAATAATGTGCATCCTGAACATTAGCATAGGTTCAGAGGTTGACACTAGGCTATCTGCCCTAGGGTATGTAGAAGTCTAGCCACAGTGTGTTTGTAGTCTGCAATCATGCTAGATCAGTAGACTGTGCTGTCAATAGTAGGTCACACAAGATATCTCACATTTGTTCATTTCATTCTGTTTCTGTCTAGCAAGGACCCATAACATATCCCAGGGCTAAACATATGATCACCCGTCCACCTGTGAAGATGTCACCTGTAGGTGGTCAGCGTGGATCTGTGCATATGTGGTACTGTGATCACATTCCTGAGTGAGTGGAGCCTCTGTGATGGTATTATGCCCCTCCAGCATGTCCTATTAACATCATTGCTTATGTACCTGTCCCTGGAGCATGTATCTGTAAGGGACTTTGATATCCTCACGTGGAGCCTGTCCATCAATGCTGTGATGGACATGGCATCAAACAAAAGGCACAGACTGCATCCAAGTAGGCAGTAAGCAACTGAGGAGACCTGGGGTCACCATAGCCAAACTGTGCATACCATCTGTGTAAGTCCCTAGATCCACTTGGTTATGTAAATCTTTGTACATTCCAGTTGCTGCAGGTGTTGGGTAAGGTAAATCCAAAATGGGCCATTGTATCCAAGCATGTGCCAGATAACTACAGGGTCACAATGACCTCACCTGATCTGGATGTAAAACTGTATGGGATAAGGTTGCCTAAATAGAAGGTGTGTCCAAGAACATTGGCAATGTGAATGTCAAAGGCAAGAGTACTAAGTATTCATGTCCCCAAATCACAAACCACACACACTGTACGTGATGTATCATCACCTATGTGGTAATGTGCGTGCACGATGTTACTACCAAAGGTGATGACTATGCATCTAAAGTAAGGTAGCTGTAGGCCATGGTTCTGGCACCAGTCAGCCATCTCTGTGAGACCCTTTCTGAAGATACCTGTGCCAGCTTTGAAGTCGAATATGGCACACAGTTTGCAGTCATCTGCAAACAAGGTCATCCATATTCCTCCTGTGTTAGCCAGTATGTATCAGAAATATATACAGAACAAGAGAGGTCCAGGACTGAGCCCTGTGGGATGCCATGTGTAACTAGTGTATAGTCAGACATGGCACCTGCAATACTGACCATGTGTGTGCTATCCATGACCCAGTTAGCAATCCAGATTGTGACATATGTGTAGATATTGAATCCGGTGATCTAATGTGTAAAGGCCAAGTGGGGTATTGTGTAGAAGTGGTGTGCGAGCTCCAGGTAGGCTGTGTGGACAACCCTGTGTACGTCTATGGACCTGTTAACTGTTTAAAGACATCAAACATCTGCAAGAGACAAGATATGCTCACAACAACACCAAATTGTGTAGGATCCAGTGTCTGTAGGTTCACAATGTGTATGTGTATGTGTTCCATGATGATACACTCCATAGCATAGCAGACCAGGATAGTTAGGCATATATTGTGATAATGTCCAGTGTCCCTTGTGGCACCAGTACTGTGTAGCGGGTACACCGTAGCTGTGTGCTATTCCATGGGTACACATCCTGTAGTAACTGTGATATAGAACAGTGACATAATGTGAGTGTGAAGTTTGTCATGAATCTCATGTATGCCACAGTCTGGGACACTATCTGTTCCCACTAATGCTGTGTTGTCTGCTATGGAAAGGGCAGCACACACATGTTCATCTGTGATGTCAGGGTGGCTACACCCTGTTGTGATGTACATGTGCACTGCAGGGGGGATGGTGGGGAAACATTCCCACTGAACCTGTTGTCCAGGATGTTCGCAATGTCAGTGGGTTCACTGTATCATTTGTAATTATGCAGTAACTCATCAGCATATCTGTGAGTTCCCACACAGTTCCCTGACATAACTAAATAAGGCCTTGTGATTTTCCACAGTGTCTGTTGCAAGTGTCTGTTAGAAGTGGGCCTTAGATGAATCAACAACTGATCGTAGCTATACCATAGTACTGATCAGAGATGCCTTCCAGATTGTGATTGTGCTCTATAATGTAGTAGCCTCCTCCTGTCCATGTACAGCTCAGTAATGGCCGTGGTCCAGTAGACAGGTCCCCTGCCTTTGGAGGAGTGAGTCTTGTAGTTATCTGGGATAGCATGATCCATGAATTCCAGTAGTTGTCCATAGAATGTGCTTGTAAAGTATGTAGTTGTCTGAGCCATAATTAACACTGTCCCAGGATCATTGAGCGATACCACCTCAGTTTGTACAAGTGTGACGTTTGCTCATGAGAATTATGTCACTGAGATCACATAGGATGTGTGAGTGTATGGGATATGTATGTCTAGTGAGACGAATGTATGTTCCGACCTTAACAATTACAGGTATACCTCTGTTGTAGAACATAGAGTCCCCATGTGTGTGATGATCAGGTACCACATGTATAACCCCCTGTGGGTGTGGTGACCAAGTCTGCCCTAGCATTTGAGTGTAACAATCTTAGCAACTGTTGTGCGAGGGTGTCACTGCCTGAGTAGTATACCCAGTCAATGTTTGTGCATTTGAAGTCACACAATATAATGGTGTTTGGTGAGACCTTCACATTCTCCAGTGTTCCCAGGAATAATGACTGTTGTGCCCATATTTGGGAGTGTGGTCTGTAACAGTCTACAAAATGAAATGCAGTTTTGGCCACTCTCAGTTGCACATGTACGTTCCCCAATGCTTTGTGTACTGCTACCAACCTGGAGGTGTGTGTATGAATGATGTATATGGAATCCCCCCCTACTGTTGTTGTCCAGTCCGAGTCTTGTGTCTGAAAACCATGGTATGACGTAAAACATGTTAGTGCTGCTGTGCTTTTGTGAGCCTGAACCAGGTGTTTGTTACTGCACATATATCGACAGATTCCATACTGATGTGAGTCCTGAGTGCATGCATTCCGAGGATTAGACATCAGTTGTTGAGCACCATCACTCTCCGTTTCCTGTACCATGTAACGTCTATGGCTGTGGTTATGTCATCTGATCCTCGCTTCAAACAGCCACTATGTGTGTGTCAAGAGCCTAAGGCAGTCTGTGAAAGCCTAGGGGTGACATGTGCATGGCGTCCATAGCGAATGTACATGGCATGTTGAGCATGTAATCCCAGGCTGACAGACACTGGGTCTCCTGTGAATGACAACAATATGTTAGGCAACTGTTAAAACTGATCATGTCATCTGTATACTGTGACATAGTACTTGGTGAGGGTAAGATGCTACACAAGGTCAGGGTCATACTGTCCTGGGCTACATGATCAGAGAGCCCCTCTATGTCTCTTGTCATGTAGTACAGGGAGGAACGTCTGAGGGTCTACACACCAGAATGTTCAATGATGTTGCCATATTTGTACTTGCAGTGGACTGACAACAGTGCATGTGTCATGTGGCATATCCTGGCACCTGACACACAGCACAAAGTGACCTTTACCTTGTTCAGCCTGGTGAGTAGGATGTCAGTGTGACCGACAATTACACTCACCTAATACAGTTGTATGAGGTGTGTTGTGTAGGCCTAAGGGCAGTGACTGTGTGGCACAATGATTTTGTGAACTATGTGATGATATGTGTGTGTGTGTATGGTTGTGTGTTAGCAGTTGTTTGTGTGTCTGCTTTGGCTGTCTCAGCTGCTTAGGCAGAGTACATTTAGTATGTCATTGTGTGTCAGTGTATACGGTTTGCTGTTGTCATAGGTGCATGTGTGACTGTATTTGTGGTGTGTGTGGTTACCTTCACCACCCGATAGACTGTGCCAGTCATGGCTTGGGAGAGCTCAGCCTCCTGTCCATCTATACAGTTGCACCTCTCACAGATATCTGAGTTTGTCAGTAGGAGGACAATGTTACCTGTGTACATAAGGCAGTTGTAACAATGCATCAGAATTCTAATATGCACCAGCTGGACTGGAGAGTACACACAAAACCGACCTTTGGACATGCCAGGATATGATGATGACATACACTGTCGACTGATCACAAAGGATCAGTAGTGTGGCAAGTGTGTAAAAGAGTATAACAGGGTTTTAGTGTCCAGGTTTGTTGTTGCTGCAGAAATATAATCTGCAAAGGAGTACAGACAGAAACATTACACCTCCTTCAGCTATGTCAGAAATATAGATGTACAGTCATATATGTCCTGAGTCACGGTCAACTGTACCTGACTGACAATGTCAACATCCTGTCAGACAGGCCCATACATACATACCCACCTCCTAGTGACAAAAGGCCCTAACATCATACCAGGAGATATCACGTGTATAATGTGTAAACTGGTCCCCACAATGCCAAATGAATCCCATCACATGGATAACATTGTTTCCCCATATGTGTCATAAGAGAATGACAGGACAAACAGACACTGCACCCGAACAGTTTGTTGAGCCTCACACTCTCTACAGGGTCTTACACCATTGAATGCGTTACAGCAACATGTGGCACACCCCACAAGTGTTGGTGCACAACAAACCATGGGAACTATATTCCTATAAGCCTACGATGTCCGAAATGCTAGTCCATGGAGTCTATCATGATTGCAGTCAGGAACTGAGATATTGTAAACCGACAAACACACAACACAAACGTCTGTGGTATGTTAATGAGCACATCATGTTTGCCAAACCTGCTAGATATCTTGCAAGGCAGCCACCCAGGACAAACATCACTAACAGGAGCAACACAGGTCCCACATAGACCTTGAATAGGCCTTTACCAACATCACAGACACATGTGGTATCCACAAAACCTACAATCCGTGCATGAATATGTATTGTCATATGAAGGAATGGTAATATGTCCACAGACAGATCACACCAGGTATGAATTGTGTATTCCTGTTCAAGATGTTCACATCTGCTGACCCACAAGGTTCATTCGTGGGATTGCATAACACTACGTGCACACACATAACCATGTCCAGTCTGATGTCAGCAACCTACAAACATAGCACGTGAATAGAAGCCACACAGTAAAGCATGTAGCTTGTCGTGTTAATGTGTATCTCACTAGTATTGTAACATAGTTAGGTAGGGGCTTGAATCCTGCAATTGCTGTGTGCGTGTGAGATTGGCTTTGAGAGGAGTGGCCTTTTTGGAGGCTGTGGCAACACATTAGGAGTGGTGAATCCCTCTTTGCCAAGTGTGATGATGTCAGCATCCTACAAATAGAGCTTTGGAAAAGAATGCTCCCACTAAAGCAAATAACACGTCATGTTAATGCGTATCTGACTAGTGTCATAACATAGTCAAGTAGGGGTTTGAGTCCTTCAAATGCCAAGTGTGTGTGTGGGGAGGTGTATGTGTGTGATTTCCTTTGGGAGGAGGAGACTGTGGAAACACATTTTAAAAGAGGTACATCCCTCTTTGGAAAGTCTGATGATGTCAGCATCCTACAAATATTCAAGGAGAAGAGAAACCACCCAATAATGCATATAGCATGCTGTGTTAATGTGTATCTCTCCTATAGCATAACATAGTTAGGTAGGAGTTGGAATCCTGTGAATGTGTGTGTGTGAGACTGCCTTTGAGAGGAGTGGCCTTTTTGGAAACTGTGGAAATACATTAGTAGTGGTGAATCCCTCTTTGCCAAGTGTGATGATATCAGCATCCTACAAATAGAGCTTTGGAAAAGAATGCTCCCAATAAAGCAAATAGCGCGTCATGTTAATGCGTATGTCACAAGTGTCATAACATAGTTAGGTAGGGGTTTGAGTCTTGCCAACGCTGAGTGTGTGTGCCACAGGTACTCAATAGAGTGTGGGGTTTTCCTTTTACTACGGTATGACATATGTTTCAAACAGTATGTGCATTGCACACATCAGGTATCTGTGTGTCAAATAGATTTCTGTACATGTGACCTCAATCAGTACATAGGTGTGAAGCCTGCATACTACATGACTACATTTGTAACCTTCGACATATTGTGCCGCTGCTTCACAGATCATAGGCCAAATATGTATGTCTGCATCAAGACCGGCCAATGTAATGACCCGTGGCCAAGGACATCCCTGCCACACACATCCATGACACGTACTGTAGAGTACTGTGAGTGAGGGTAATTGCTGGGGTATATGTCAGACATGTTCATACACAACAACGACTGGCAATAATGGACAGTCATGATAGGTGTGCATCAGCCCTGTGGATATACATGCAGGCTCCTAACATGTTATGTGAAACACCGAGGGACCCCACAATACCTATGGATATGTGGATACCAAGGGACAGATTACATAACACGTGTCTGTCTGTACACATTGGTACCAAACATACATGTTCAGGGCTACCACCTATGTGGTACTGTCGGGATAGTATGTATAGTAAATGTGGATGACCATGCCATAGATGGCGTACTGCTATACAGCATGTATTGGACAACAGGTATCTGTCTGTATGATACCCTTGTGTAGGATATGCGTCCCATCCGGGGAATGCAGTGTAGGCCAATGCATGCATTACCAGATGTGGATGGACATATCCCTAGTATGTTTGCATGTACCGAAGAGGGCTTTATGCCACACAGGTGTGGTCCCAGGAACGTGTGGTGGTCAATACCACTGGTTACTGTTATAGTATAGTACTGGAAGGATCCAACTGTTACTGAGTTCCCTACAACTGTGAGTTATTTGTCAGGACATCATCTAATGATTGGTTATAGTCATGCTGTTGAGGTGGTGTATACTGCCAGACTGCAGATCATTGACAGATATCAACGGTATCACCCACAGCATAGTGTCAACCCATGCCATACACACGTGTGTACCCATGTTAGTACATATCTGTAGTAGAATGCATACTGGCCATTGAAAGATACCATGAGATATTAAGAATGTGTAGAACATGGTATGTCGCACATCCCACGTGTCCACTATGCATGTACATGCAGACAGTGCGCACACACCATGTTCACAGATGTACACCTGCCAATTTGTAATGCACACATCACACACATACTGTCCACTCACTAACACATGCTGGTAACACTGTACACTTCAGCCAACTGGCACATGGGTGGACAATAAATACTCAGACCTAACACTGGTGTAAACAATGCTACAATGACTATCAGAGCTGTGATGCATAATGCCTGTTTAGATATACCTACAAGGATATCAGTACACCTTCCTGTTGGCAACTTGCTACTATTGCTACACTGCTATGATGTCACCCTGTGCATCAGAACCATGTTAGCCTATTCCTGCATCAATGTGATAGATGACAAGAGGTGGCACAGGTGTCATCATATGCACAGGGTGTGTTGTAGGTTTGCCAAAGCCCGACATTGACCCATCCAATCGGCATGTCTGTGTGTGTGTGTATGTGTGAGGGACAACAGTACTGCATAGGCCAATGTTGATGTAATGTGTGTGTGTGTGTGTGTGTGTGTGTGTGAGCCCTAGTTGTATGGTAAATGTATGTGCATCTGCATTCACACAACTCCACCATGTGGCTGCCATATACGGGCGGTTGTGGGACAGCCACAGACTGTACCTGCTAGACCGTAAAGATCACTGTCTCTGGCCACGGACACCATACCTGTGCCTAGCAGGGGTGCTATGGGCAGTATCGGGTACCAACCCTGACTGGGTGCTATCATCAGAGGCAGAGGTATGATGACTGGACCCATGTCCCTGCTGGGACTGGCCAGCACCACGTGCACATGGTCGAGTTGGACGGTCAATGGACAGGCCTGCTGGGGCTGGTACTGCCACTACGGGAGTGGATGTGATCCGTGGTCTGTCTGTGACGAATGCCAGCTGATGCTGTTGCTGGCATGCATCCGCGTCGGCCTCTCATCCTTCCAGCATGGTCCTGGCTCATGGCTAACATATTGTCGGGGACATCTAATGTCTCCCTCCAATGGCTATCAATGACTTCGGTGTAATTCTGGAAGGCACCGGCAAGGTCACGGATGCTGTCATTGATAGCAGTGTAATGGGCCCTCTGCGCCCTTAGTCCCTGTCGGGTGTACCGTTCCATACGTGCCTGTGCCTGCATTACAGCTGGAACATACTGGAGGTTGTAATACCTCCAGGGGCACGTCTGACAGTGGAAATATGACCAGTGGTGCTCCCCCGAGAATCCCTGGACATCTGCCTATGTGGTACCATTCCAGTAATCCGGCTATCGCTGCTGTGAGGGGATGCACGTGCCATAGGTACCACACTCTCCTGGTCAATGCCAACTGTATGCTGTCCCTCAGCTATGGCCATTGGTGACGAGGGATGTATTGGCAGTATGAGTGTGCGCATAGATGGGGTTGCCCGCTGTGTACTGTCGATTGGTGGACCAATGACAGACTCTGTCAGACGTTCCTGTGCCACAATACATGTCTCATCATCTCCACTATTAGTGGCGGTGACATCAGGTTCCCTGCTACATTCAGCCACGCCTAACACAGCACCTGTGGAAGGAAGACAGGAAACACACTTTACAATCATGTTAGCACACATGCACACATGCACACATGAACACATGAACACATGCACACATGCACACATGCACACATGCACACATGAACACATGCACACATGCACACATGCACACATGAACACATGAACACATGCACACATGCACACATGCACACATGAACACATGCACACATGAACACATGAACACATGAACACATGCACACATGCACACATGAACACATGAACACATGCACACATGCACACATGCACACATGCACATATGCACACATGCACAGAAATACACTGCTCACCACAGCACATACACACACCAGCAATCCAACACATACACAATAGTGTGTGATGGTGGGTGACAGTATCACAAGGCAAGCAGTCACTACACACGTGTCAGCAGGCAGACCATGTGTTGCTCAATGCCATGCAGTGCAAGTGTAGACAGCCCTATCTAATGACATTATACATGGCTTTGATGCTTGTGTGTAGTTGTGCAGTGATTGGCTACACCCTGGAACACAATGTGTACATGGACACAACATTGCTGTGCAAGTATTATCTGATCTGCAATGTCATGTGCACCATCACTCAAGTGGTTTACATACCATGGCTGCATGTGTCATATGTGTGATACATAGACTGACATGTGTGATGACAGTGTCTGTGTCCATATCACATAATAGTGGGCACAGGTGTAGCAAATGCATGCAACGTACAGCCATGGGATGAGTGGTGCATGTAGACATGAAGGAATTCCAATGCCCGACATGGACATTGCACAGTGGTCATGGTGCATGTGGGACATATTGCAGATATGTTGTTGCCAGCCGTGACATGGCATGCTACATGACTGCAACATTAAACACCACACATACACAATGTGTGTCATATGACCTATACACCCAATAGCATTCCAGGACATATATGTGACTCTTTGTACAGATGGTGGCTGTTGTGCAAAATGTGTATACTAGCATATGTAAGCACACACACAACATGCTATGCATGGTGCATATAGGTGCATATGTTTGTACACACAGAACAATGAGGTGCACAGCAAAGACTGCTATGTGTAGTACTGTGGTCACTGTAACTGGATGGGGTGTAGTACCATGTGCCATCATCATCATCATGCATGTTGTGGTCACTCATGGCTACTACTGTGTGACAGACCACTGCCTAGCATGCTGTACCTGAACTGCAGTGCCGTGGATACGTTCAGTATTACACAGCCACTTTGTACATGGGTGTATGAGGTGCCCAGTATGGAGCATTGCCTAACATGACTGTGTTATGTGTTGAAGAGTGTTGCACAGCCCCATGATAGGCCTCTACCCCTGAGGTACATCATGTGTGTGTGGATGTCATGTGGGATACTGACGTGTGACCTTACAGCGGGTGTGTGGTTATGCCATATGTAGCATGACTTTGTGTACTGCATGTGATAAATGTCTTATGTTGTGTGCAGGTGTTGCAACTATGCCTATCCAATGTGCAGTACGGGGTTGCCACAACTGTGTGTCATGCTCTGTGTATTGCATGTCATTGAGGAAGCTACTGACATTACTGAGCTGTGCGTCTCACAGCAAACATGCACGGCATGCATTATACATAGGTGTGTTAAGTGTACATGGCCTACACCTCACCTATGACATGCATATTTCATTACCAACATTGCAGGTTTAACACACTCACCAGCATGGATCGGCTGCCCTGCCATCACACCAGAGGGACCTACGAGAATATGAGAGGGTTCATCAATGACCACAACTGTGGCATTGCTACAGTGGGTATGCTAAACTGCAGTACAACAACAGTCAACAGTCATAGATGTAGGGATATTATACAAACTATCCGTATTGCACAACAGTAGGCAGCAGAACTGCTAAACACACAGTACACATATCACGTACACATAATCTAACAATACAGGTAACTGTAGTCTACAGATAGGGCATATTACCTGCTTGCTCCAGGTGGATGTGCTGGGTGGCTCTGGCCTCCATTACAACACATGTCAGAGGTTGCTGTAGCTGTTGTCCAGGAGCCACCACGCTTAGGAGCAGCTCCTCCGCTCTGGTGAGGGGGGATGTATGGCCACCCCACCACCTGTGGCAAGTTGCTGTCTTTGGATATCAGACGCATGCCGCTGGACTTGTCTAATTAAATCACTGCAGTGATGGTGTACCTGCACATATGTTCGGTTATGCATGTTACCCGACTAACAAGTTCCTGCCACAGTGCAGTCCGCACCTGCTGGTGCTGGCTGGTTCTGGAGAACAGCATAGTGTACTGCTGTAAAAGGCTGTTGACTATCCCCTCTTCCTCTTCTGCAGTGTAAGCTGGATTGCGTTGGTGGGCCATCTGGCTGAAAAATATATGAACGATATGTGTGAGAGTGTCCTGTGGCACACTTTATACCTTTACCCACAGATATCACTTTACTGACATATATACCATCCTATTGTCTGTCAGTAGTTACACACGTTCAATAACACTTATTGGTTCTCAGGTCACAACTAACTAACACTGCCTGGCAGACGCTATATATCACACCACTATACAACAGTACCCAACACACTGTTTGTGACACATTGCACAACCTCAAGACAGGGGTGTATATCACACCAATGCACGAAAAGAGATGTCATCCATTGCAATGGATGTAAAGTACAGGTACAGTAGAACCAATCAAATACCCTAGTCATTGATGCCATAGCCCTGCCTATCAGATGTGTCCAGTTGTTACTATAGGTGGCATACTGCTGTAACAGACTATAGATGTTGCTGGATACACATGTCAACTCTGTAAAACACATATGATTGCAGCCATTGTACAGGCATAATCACACACACATCAGGCAAACATACAATGCACCACTGTATGCCAACACAGATGAGCATTACCTGTGTAGGATACGGTGCTGTGTACCACTACTTACACACCCTTATGCCTGCAGTCTGTCCTCTGTGCAGACTACAGGTAACAAACATGACAGTGTTTCCAAGAAATGTGAACGCACACCATACTGTGCTGTTTAGCCCTACAGCTTCAGGTAGTACTACAGTTCATATTGATGATGGATTCACCTGCAGTACCACTCACTAAGCATACATGTATTGCTTTAGCCTACAATGAGACACCACATTCATCAACGGAGAACTACTTCACATCATATGCCGTACTACTATGTTTGCCTAACAGTACATTACACATCAGTTGCTGTCCTCACAGCTAGGTTAGGCACTGCCATGTCAGATACAACATCACACTAAGCTATCACACATTTACAGACCATGCACACATTCAGCGTTACACTCATTCAACCTCACACAGCAGCTATTGCATTAAGTACATGTGTGATTGCATATTGTCATAGGTAGGTAATATGCTATTGGCCCTAGGGCCTATGGCAGCCTAGCCATATGCTATCCTGGCCTTTGACACACATGTACTTTGATTTCACTTGCCCCTGCCAACCTGAACCACAGAGGCATTTCCTGGGGTGTATTAACAATCTCCCACACAATCATCAGGGGTATTTATAACAACTGCTAAGGAGGAGCCTTGTTTGCTATTGCTATGTGGTCTATTCTGGTGTATGGCATATGTCTGAGATGGGAACCTATCCCTCCAACATGTGCTGTTTAGTGAGCTGACAAGGTTTAGGGCCCTAGAGCGTGTAACCCCGAGGGGTTGTGATATGTTGCCATGGTGGTTGTCACCCAGCTGTGGGTGTGACATACCTCTGTATGTCTGGCAGAGGTCACCTCTGTGTGGCCAGTATGCAATACAGTGTAGTTGTGGTTTTGTGAATCAGTCTGCATAGGGCATCTGTTTGCAGACAGTATTACCCTTTGGGAGGTCTGTCTGTGGCCTGTTCACCTGGTGTAGTTGTCATGTGAAGTACATACCACACAGGGCATGGTGATGAGTAGAGGGGAACCCTACCCTATACTTCCATAGATGACACACCTGTTGTCATGACACATACCACACAGACAGATTACAGGTGTAGTGTGGCACTTTCTTCATCACAGTAGAGGCTACTGTCCACCTGTGTCCCATGTTCCCTTATCACACTTTCACTGTTAGGTACATCTTTGCCTATCTGTTAGTTAATGGATACACTGTTTTGGGAAGGTGGAATGGCACTGCAGTATCAACACTTGTCTACAGTCGATGCCTTGTTCACCACACACCTGTTGCGGTACATATGACCCCATGTCTCTGTGTGTCTCTCTCTCACTCTAAATGTATATATATATATATATATATATATATATATATATATATATATATATATATATATATATGCATATCTATACACATACATGTACACATCCATTGCTGTACACATGGATGTACATATAGGCACATGTACAGTCATGTACAGTCCACTTTTCATGGTGGGGATCTCACTTATGTGACAGTTGTGGGATGTACAGGTATATGATTGCATTGCACAGTGTTGTGCAGAATGCATGTGTGTGTCCTCAGTCCTTGTAGCATTAGCAGGCCTCACTGTCTGTAACACATCAGATCTGACAAATCTGTCACACAGCATTTAACCACCACATGACATATATCAACACTACCATAGCTGGCCTTAGGCATAGGCCTACTGGGCGGTCACCTATTGTGCCGCTCTAGCAGGGGTGCTTTTCCACTATTTATGTGGACACAAGGATGGGGGCACCAGGAAGTGTGGTAGGGGGCGCCATGGGGCCCTTTTGCCTAGGGCACCAGTTGACCTAAGGCCACTCCAGTGCACTGCATGCTGTCTTCTAGGCCACACATTACAACCTACATGGATATATGCACATATCAGCATTCACTGACAGATAGCTGTCCACCCTTCACTAACAGTTGCAGTATGTCACTTGCCCTTTGCACATGTGCAGATACAGATAGATACATACTGCTGCCACACATGGATGATTTGCAGTGTGTAGAGTACTCTTCGGGAACATCTACAACATGCCAACACATACATTTGAGTTACATACCTTACCTTTGTATTTACCTGCTCTGTGTGTTACGGTTTTGTATCTTTTTTTTTTGCTGGTCTGATTTGGGTTTTTGCCCTCTATTTCACCTTCGGTCTCTGTTTCTGCCTCACTTCTGTCTCTGTCTCACTCTGTGTGCATGTCTCTCTCTCTCTCTCACTCTCACTCTCTGTCTCACGACACCTGCAATGATATAATTGCATGTGTGGACTGCAGGTACAGCCTTCTTTTCTAGGTATCTGCACTTGTGCATGTGACAGCCTCTGCACCAATTGCTGCCCACCATTCAGTAATTGCATGCAGCCTGCTGTTTGGTGATTGCATTAATCAGTGTGATTGCAGACCACTGCTATAAAATTCTAGGTTAGGTAGGCGTAGCCCTTTCAGATTTCAAAGGTGGGGCCCATTCTTGTTTGCTCTGGACACCGTTGTGTCAGTCTGAAGGTTGGTATATGTCTCTTATCTGATGCTAGGGTTGTAGCCAGTTATGTGCATGTTGTACTCATACCTGCATGTTGCTGCTTCCAGTACACACATCTCAGTGTAGACATGTACGCACCCCTCCAAATGCTAACATAGGATACATGGGAGTATGTACTTTTTTCTCACTTACACAATTAACTGCCATACAAATGTGGTTATTGCACTGTATTCCTGTGGCCAGTGTTTATCCTGGTCTGATACTTTGTGGTGTTTGTAAGGTGCTACTTTAACATTATTCCCTGCTAGGATGGCTGGTTCTCCTTTCACAGTCATGTCATGCAATTCCACAACCACTGCTGGTAAAGACCCACAAAAAAGGGGTTGTGTTATACCATTCTTAATTTCCATTTACATTCCCTCATTGTAATGCATGATATATTTATTTCAGAACCAAGTTATTTGTATATCTGCTGTGGCTTAGTGGTAATTCATGCAGTCTATTGTGTCAATGGTCTGGGGTTCGAGACTGGCAGAGGTTTTTTATTTTGCTGCTCAGCAGAACAAGGGCCCTGCCATAGAGTGACTAAGGCACTTTTAAGCAGTAGTAAGTGGGTTTGCACGGGTTTGCGCAACACTTAGCTAAGCGCACACATGCGCACACTCGCTTAATCCAGCTTAATACTGCTTAAAAGTGCTTACTCCCGCTAACACCTGTGCTAATTTCTTTGAAAGAAAAGAAAATGGGGAGATAGGAAAGTGGTTAAAAAGGGGGCACAGAGAGGGAAAGACAGTAGGAAAACAAGCTCAGGATGTGCAGGATGGGTGTAGGGAAGGTCCATAGCTGCCCATTTCTTTGCCAGCAACAGCTGTGCATATGTTGAAAATTTGGAGTGAAACTTGAAACCTTCCACCCCTGAGAGAGGGGTGAGGACAACATAGTTTGTTGTACTGCCAATTAGAATTATCAGTGTACATGTCCAATGGACATGTGTGCGAAATGGGAAGCTATGTATAGGGTGTAATTTTTTTTCGGGTACAGATTGCCCTTTTTTTTTTTTTTTTCAGGGGAGAGTGGTAAGTGCTCTTCCATGTGAGAATTGCTAACTGTAGCTAAGTAATGGGCACACCCGTACACACACGCGCAAATATGGGTCGCTATTTTGGGTATTTAAAAAATGTTATGGTTATGTGTTTTAGATGTGTGATGGGGTTTACATTATCAGGCAGTGAGGTGTTGGGTGTTGGGTGCAGGGACATTTGAGCAGACTCACTCTTGTTTATTTACTTTTTTTTTTAAACACTTGCAGGGGCATGGACATTTGGACTGCTCGGCAGTCAGACACGCCCCCTGCTTTCTTACACGGTCTGTGTAGGACTTACGGTTGAGTCAGCGTGCCCTCATGCATATTCATGGCACACTGATGTCATACCGTTCAACTGCAGCCTCTGAGTAAGACTTATTAAGTCTTACACAGAGGATTCGTGAATCCGGGGGTTAATCTTAACTACATTTTTAAATTCCATACTTTCATTCACATAAACTAGAGGATAAGGAAAGATTTTGGAAAGATGAACAACATAGGTTTTTACAATATCATTTTTCTGACTATTAAAATGTACAGTACATACCAAATAGAAAAACTGATTTCATAAAAATACTAGATTTCATCCTTTCCCATTCAACATTATTGTAGAAATATACATCCAAAAATTAAAACCATGTTTCCACACTGAAAGTGAAACATAAGAAATCAGCTGCATCCTGCAGATATTCGCATAATTTGATTATACTTTGTGGGATTGATGTGACACTTTGTAGAATGATTTTAATTGTGAAAGTGGTTTGTGCTTATTTATCTTAATGTGCAGTTAAAAAAAGGGAGGGGTCAAGACTGAGGCCAGAATACCTTTAATGAGTAACCACGAGAATTATATTGTTTAAAGGATCTTTTATAATTAGCTCACTACTGTTTGTGGGAGGGACAGCAATATTTGACTGTTTCTGAACTGGAACCAAAGGCATTACATATTATTTATCAGAGTTCACTGAAACACTTTTTGGTCACGTGCATAGTTAATGTTTACTTGTACCCTTATTTTACTGACATATCAAACTTGATTAATAATATAGCTTCAACTTACAGTATTAGATCAAGTGATGTAAGGTCTGTAGAGATACAATTAAAAGAGAAGTAGCTGACTCCAAGTCTAACTTCAGACCAGTGATTAGTGGAGTACCACAGGGTTCGGTCTTGGGTCCTCTCCTGTTCGGCATCTACTTCTCTGAAGTGCAGGCCAACACAGAAGGTCTTTGGCTAACAAAGTTCGCAGATGACTGCAAACTGGGAGCTATAATAGAATCACCTAATGATGCAGACATTCTACAAAAAGGCCTCACAGAGACAGATGCTTGGTGTCAAAGTCATGGCCTCAAGCTCAATGCGAAGAAGTGCATTGTCATCCTCTTTGGGAAAAACTTGGTACGCATGAACTACCACATAGGTGGTAGCTCACTAAACACTGAAAGTATGATAAGAGACCTCGAGACACAGGTGGACATTAGCCTCTCCTTTGATAACCACATTGCGACAGTAGTCAGGAAATCCTTCTATGTGGCACCGCATCACAAAGGGGTTCTCCTCTAGAAAAAAGGAGATCATTGTTCCTCTCTACTCATCCTTCATCTGACCTATTATAGAGTACAATGCCCCATTTGGCATGTATCTCACAAGGCACCTACAACAATTGGAAAGGCCACAGAAATACCTCACTAAGAGGATTACTGGCCTCAAACAGATGCCATATGCAGACCGTCTCAAAAAAGTCCAGCTCTACTCCATCACATATCACCTACTCAGAAGCAATCTCTGCCTAACATACAAAGCTATGTCAAACCCAGAGCTGTTGGACATGCTACACTTAAAGAAATCCCAATCTCTCTGAACCACATGCTCCAGGGACCTAAACCTTATCACCACAATAAACAGAACATGCTGGAGGAATAGATTCCTGTCCCAGAGATTTCACATACTCTGGAACAAACTACCCATTCATGTCACGCAAAGCTCCTCATTGGCCCTCTTTAATAAAAATCTTGACGACTGGATGGGAAATAGAAAATTCACCCTGGGGATCACTTCTGCACCACTGCTTGACAGGGGCACAGGAAAATAATTTTCTTGGGTGGTGAAAGCCAGGGAACCTTTTTTAGCTTGGCATATATAGGCACCAGGGCCGATAGCTAGTACCTACCTATGAACCTATGAACCTGTGAATCCCTGTGGTACCCCACAATTAGTGGAAAAAGTAGTGGGCCTAATACTGACAACTGTGGTATGCCACAGTTAATTGTTCTTGTGTTAGCTGTTCTACAGAGGAGGCAAGAATGATTTGGAAAATTTGATTCTGTAAATAACTCTTAAAAAGATAACATTGTTAAGTTGAAAGTTAACCTTGTCTAGTTTATTAAGATGGTAGGAGTGATCTTCAGTTTCAAAAACTTTGGTCATGTTGATGAATGCAGTCACCAAAAGCAAGCCATCCGAATGAGGTCCAACAAACATTTATTATCAGCCGCACCTTAGAGCAGACTGATGAAGTAATAATGAAACCAATCTCTTGTGAGGCTGGCAATATATATATATTTTTTAATCATGCTTGGCTGGATATCTTTGGAGACTCTTTGTCTTACATTCTGTGCACTTGTGGATCCTGTTGTCTTGTACATTCTTTTCCTGAAAAACACTGTCTGTAATATGACCATTGTTTAGTGTTTTGTAAATTTTATTGGATGCTATATAAAAAGCAGTTATAGCTCCAAAGCTTTTAAAAATGTCATGCTGAGCATCACAGTGCAAACTGACTTTTGCTTGTGTGATTCAATATCTGCGTGCATATTAATTCATCAAATATTTCTCTTACTGGACATAAATTGGCTAGAACATAGTGCTGTAGGGAGAATGTGACTTGTATTTTGTGAGAAAGTATTACAACTGTGAGCTTGAACAGTTCAGGGTCTATGCCTTATGTCAAAAATAGGTTCAGTATGTAAGCTAGTGATTTGTCAGTGTATTTTGCCACCATTTTAAGGAATATAGGCTGCAGAAGATTTAATGTACCACCTGATTTATGTTCATTTAAAGATGTTTTGAACTTTTTAGGGTTTGGTTTGACTGAAGTAGAATGTCAGGCTGATATCTCTTAAGGTATATTTTTGTGATGTGGGTAGCTATGATCCACTTTGTTTCATTTACTTCAGTGTGATTACGTAAGTCGCCTAAGTGTGAGGTGACTAAGTAAGAATGAAACAAAGTGGATCATTAGGTTGAGGGCAGATGGTGCTATGGGGTTGAATGGAAATGTACCTATCAAACCCATTTTGAAAAATAGACCTCAACCGAAATGACATGTGGTTACGTTTTTGTATTTTTGTATCATGCATATTGTTTGTCATATACATTTTGGGTCATATGGACTTTCTATGCTAGGAATTTATATATATATTGGCAATGATTGAGTGTATTATGTCATCTGATGCATTTTTAGATGTTTCACTGTGTTTTTTTTATAAGCATGTAGTTCTTTTAAAAAAAAAACTTGTTGATGTAATGGGAAAAGGTTTTTGATTGGATGGGATGTTTTTAAATGTATTTAATGGTTTTGCAGCATTTAATGGTCTGAAGAAGTGAGTTATATCTCACAAAAGCACTAACCATATTAAAATAAACGTTTTTATGGTTTTAAACTTTGGCTGTGTATCGGACATCGCACTGTCCTTATTACTTTTTTATCACTATTATCTTGTTTTGATTTCTCTAGTAACCATTTTGCTCTTTGAACTGCACATTCTGCCAAAACATTTGACTGTGGGTTCTCTGGGCTACTCGTGACATGAGTAAAGTCCCATTCTTCAGCAAATCTTTTGAACTGTTGGTTTGTAAACTGCCTGCCATTGTCAGAAATAGCTGTGTGGACTATCATACACTGCAAAATGACGCTTCATCTTACTAATGACAGTACTGGATGCTAGGTTAGGAAGTAGGTCAATCTCGAACTAATTAGAGTAAGAGTCTACCAATACCAAATAATGTTGACCATTCCACTCAAAGATGTCGGTGGCTACTGTTGACCAAGGTAGTTCAGGAATCTGGTTTAGTTGAAGTGGTTCCGTCTGTTGATGTGGCTTAGTACTATTACACATAGAACAAGATAAAGGTGTTCTCTCAATGTCTTGTGACATAGAAGGCCAAAATACTAGTCCTCTCACCTTTCTTTTAGTAGAGTCGGTATCTGGCTGACCACGATGCAAGATAGTAATGTACTCTTTTTGCAAGGACTTTGGAACAATTATTTTTGGACCTTTCATAATGATACCTTTGTCAGACAAAATCTTATTTCTGTATGGAAATTAAGGTTGACTTCCTAAGTTAAACTAGATTGCTTTGACTGCCTTCCTTGATTGATAAAGTGTTTGAGCTTTTGTAAAACTGGATCTGTGTCTGCAGGATCTCTAAACTCATCAAGATGTGTGGAAGAAAAATTTCTCACTTCCATGACTTCAGAATCAAGGTTCTCATTCTCATGCTGTTCTGTGGTATTTCTCGGTGATCTAGATAATGTAACAGCAAGATAAAGAAGTTTGCCTTTCTTGTAGACAGGAGTGAAATTACACTTTTGCACTCTCAGCATCGTGCATTGCAGTCAGGCTGGAGCTGAATGCATAAGCTTTCTCAAGATGGTGACTAAAGGTTGGTGGTCTGTTTCAATCTGGATAGGTCTACCATAGACATAATCATGGAACTTTAAACATGCAGAAACAACTGCCAAAAGCTCTTTCTCAATCTGGGCATACTGCATTTCAGTTTGGGTAAGAGTTCTCAACACATAGGCAACAGGTTGACCCTCTTGAAGAATGACTGCACCAAGACCAAATTTTGAGGCATCACATGAAAGAGTAACTGGCCTATCAACATCATAGTATCTGTGAGTTGGTGGCCTAGCAATTCTTTGTTTCAGGACATCAAATGCTCTTTGGTGTTGCTCTAACCAAAACCATGATACATCTTTACATGTTAGCTGTCTGAGTGGTCTGGAATTAACTTGCCTAGATAAATGACCATGCCAAGAAAACATTGCAGGGCTTAAACATTGTCTGGAGTTGGCATTTCGAAAATAGCTGTTTGCTTAAGAGGGTCTCGTCATAAGCCTGAACTGGTAAATAAATGAACAACATAAGTAACCCCTTGTAGTCTGAATTTGCATTTCTGTGGCTTGAGCTTAGGTTTCACTTGACATGCTGTTTCTTGAACTTTTTTGAGGTTTCTGCCATGCCTAGCTTCACCATGACCTACTATTAGTATGTCGTTGACTATAATAGCACAAGGATACCCAGAAAAAAATTTGTTCCATTGCACGTTGAAAGACTTCACTTGCAGAATTTATCCCAAATGGCATACTCAAAAATATGTACCTGCCAAATGGAGTACTGAACATAGTAAGCAATGATGATTTCTTGTCAAGCTGAATTTGTCAAAATGAACTCTTTGCATCTAAGACAGAAAAAACAGTGGCATTTGGCATCAAGGCTGCAACCTCTTCAACTGTGTACATTGGATGATGAAGTCTTTTTTAGCACTTTGTTCAGATCTCATGGGTCAATACATATTCTGATGTCATCTGAGATTTTCTTATGAGCTATCACTATAGAAGATACCCATTTAGTTGGAGTTTCAACTGGACAAATTACACCTTGTCACACCATTTTATCTAGGCCGGCTTTGACACAGTCCTGCATGGCTATTGGAACATTTCATGCTGGCCTGATAACTGGACTGACATCTGGATCTAACTTCATGGAGTACACAACTGGAAGATTCCCTAATCTGCCTTTGAAAAGATCAGCATAGGTAGAAAACATGTACTTGGCGAAATTAGAGTAGTGATCTTTCAAACTAACGTGGTGGACTTCCTTATTAAATGAAAGCAGATCCATTTTCAAACTATCTCTGAGCTCTAGTAATGACTGAACGTGCCTCTAGACCACATAAAATAGCAAGTCATAGCTTCTCCCAGCAGAGTAACATGAAAGCACTACTGAGCCTTCGATTTGAATTTCTTCACCTACATAAGCAACAAGCTTGCCAAATCAAGCCTTTCACCATGACATACTCTAGCAAATATTTCTGCTGACATAACATTGCACTTGGAACCTGTGTGAACTTTGAGCTCTATGGGTTTGCCATTTGTCGAAACAGTACAAAATACGTCTTTCTTTGCACTTGAATCTACTGCATTGACTGTTTCATGAAGCCCTGACACACCATCCACATAAAGAGTAGGGTTGCAGCTCTCTAATTTATCAACTTGTTTCTCAAAATGTTCCCTTTTAATAAAAAAGGTGGGTCTTTTGATTTACAAAACGAATTGAAATTATTCCATTTATTACATCTGTGGCATTGTTGACCAAAAGCTAAACTTTTTCCCATTTAGATTCATGACTTCCACCACAATTGTGACAATTAGCAATGAAACTGGGTTGGGGCCCATGCTTTGAGTTTGCTGACTAACCCTTATGCTTCACTGAGACTGTGCAAACTCTGAAATTTGCTGGAAATTTCTTGGGTTTACTAGTGAGTGCTACAGGGGTTACAGTTGCTTCCATGTGCTCGGGCCTGTTTCTTTTAACTACATGCTGCATACTACCAACATGAGCTTTGTCAATGTGCTTTCTAGAGCTATTCTCACTTGTAAGCATATTTGTCTGCTTTTCTGTGAGCTCATATATCTGACAAATTTCAACGGCCTTATTCAAAGTTAAATCACTGTCACAAAACAAAATCTTTCTCACAGCATCATCTTTAATACCACACACAAGTCCGTCCTTTATCAACTCATCCCTTAAATCACCAGATTTACAAGTTTTAGCCTTATTTCTCTAGTCGGTTATATATGCTGCCAAAGTTTCACCAGGCATTTGATCCCTTGTATAAAGTAAGTGCCTTTCCATTGTACCATTTGTCTGGGGCTACACATTTCTCTAGATGTATATTTTAAGCACTCGGGGCCCTCCCCTGAGTCAGCCGGTACAACACGACGATTTTCACCCCCTCCTGCATTGATAGCAGGTGTATACAGAAATGAACCCTTGCTTTCCATGACTTCTGACACAGCTAAATTAAGCAGAATAAATGCCTTTGTATGGTCATCTTATCAGAAAATGCAGCCTGTATGAAAATGTCATACTCTTGCTCAAACACTCGCCATTTTTCAGCAATATTACTGTCAAACAGAAGTGCACTGGATTTTCTAACTCCATCTGCCATGCCCACAAAATATGTATAAACACATTGAAAATATGGCCCTTGTAATTATGTACGAACAAACTTGTGATAACATTCAAATGCACAATAAACTCTTTGAAATGCTGTACTTTGGGAAATATGCTCTGTAATGGCTGTATTCTGCCAAATAACTTTATTGTAACACTGCAGAAACATGGAAACACTCTATATACTTCTGATAACTCGGGTATCTTTAAATAATATGAAAATATGGATTAGCTAAGCACATATTAAAAATGCGGTTGTTTCCTCGTATTTTATTTGTTTTATGCAATTCTGACTTTATTTCAAACATGTTCTGTAGTAATTTGAATATTTTAATCAATATCAGACATATCAGTTTATGCAAATATTATTTAGAGCATTCTGTATGCCTCATTTCATATTTTGTGAACATAAATAGTGCCAAGCAAGTTTAAACATCTGAAATTCATTTCTGACCTGTTTTGCAAAGTATGCATATTGTACGGATGATTCACTCCTCTATATTCCTCCAGTTCCAACTGGGTGTCCCTCAAACTCAAACTCAAGAATTTGGATTCCATCCTGGCTTTAAGTCCTTTAGATCTGCAGCTTCTGACACCATGTCCTTTTAGACATGCCACTTCAGACAGCATGTCGCTCATCCCTCTCTAACACAGATAACAAGCAGGTGGGGTATTTTGTTTAGATGCTTTAATACATAGAAACACATCAGGATGGATAGCAGCATCATAAAATATAAACAAACTGATTAACAAACAAACCTTACATACATACATGCTTACATTTCAACAGCTTGCTACAAAATGGCAGTCAGACTTGCAAGTGCTCAGTATTTATACAGTTGTGCAAGTCTTTGGATATCTTCTTAAAGATACACAAACGCACATCGATCTACACTTGGTATCCTACAGACTGCTAAGAGGTGATATGTGTCTGGCATACATGGATTCCTCTGTCACAATACTGATGGCTTTATTGCTCATCAGCTAGTCAAATGGTATCAGAAATAGTTCTAGGGTTCTAAAGCTCTTCTTCAACATCAACAGAATAGTTTGGAGGGACAGGTATATCTCGCAGAGGATTCTGCTGCTGTGGAACAGACTCCACATCTATATAAAACAAAGCTCATCCCTATTCATATTCAAGCAAAACTTGGATCTATGGATTGAAACAGAAAACTTAACCCAGGACTGCTCACTGTGTTACTAATGGACATGTTTTATTCCATGTATGTTTCCACTCAAATTATCTATGGTATGGTACCAGTTATTATCATTAGGGGTAATATATAATTATTGACCATGGAATGAGTCAGGCCAATCTCTAACTGAATAGGATGGGTTAACTCAAGCATAAAATGGAAACTGGCAAGGCTTAAAATGGCCCACAAGTGCAGCTAGTCTAGTACTTACCTATGAACCAATAGTGGAGAGACATATTTGTCTAACTGTGACCATCACTACCCTGGAACAAACTTCACCTCCATATTATGCAATGTAACATACTATCTTCCATTAAGAAGGAATTGGACAGTTGAATGGGTATTCATAAATTCACCCCTGGTATCACTGCCTTTTCACTGCCTTATCACTCCTTGAAAAAGGAAATATGGTCTAAATTTGCTCAGTTGCCTTATACACTCTAAGATTCTATGAAATAAAAATGTATTATTTATTTCTATTTATTTATATGTATTTCATGACTGGGTAGAACACTGATCCTATTGGATATCTACTGGATGTCTTTCAGGCTCAGCCTGGGGGTGCATGATATTTGCAGTCATATGAAAAGTAACACATAGTAGTCACATTATGATGAAGTCAATGTTAGACAGAATATACATTTTAAACAATTACTATTACACATAAAGGGGTCTTAGTATGTCAGTAACACTGTCAGACAGAATATACATTTTTAAACAATTACAATTACATGTAAATTAGTTTTAGTATATCTGTACAATTATATACACATTAGTTTCAGTATATCTGGACAGCTTACAATAATTCAGCTATAATGACTGAACACCACAACAGGTCTTTGTATCTCTAAGTGCACAGCAGACGTAAATGCTAATATTGACACAAGAAGCAGGTATAACAAGTGATACATAACTTAAACTTGTAAGACTCATGTAGTGTAGGAACAAATGATTTCAGTACTGTTGTCACATACAAAATGAGTTTTCATCTTTCATAGTACACTGATGATTCCTGCTCCTCGTCACATTTACATTTTATAGATTCTCCTCTCTGGGTAAGATTTGTATGCTAATTAGTTCTCAACTCAGTAATACTTTTTAATTACTCCAGTTCTGTGAAGAGCAATACAGGTAAACATAATGTGAAGTTCTTCATGAGGCAATACACATGCCTGAGCACCTCCAGAAAGCTCTGCTCAGGCTTAAGAAGACAAAACAGCAGGTGCTGAAAAATTGTCAAGTTCATACCTTCCAAGTGTACCTCATTAGGTATAACAATCGAAAAATTAATTTTTAAAGAGCCATGTTCCTAAAACGTACACACTAAAAGGGTCTGTCATACATTGAAATGCTCCAAATAAGTTTTAAGGGATAATCATGGTAAATGGTAGTGAATGCTATCAATACAGCAAATTAATACTGTGGGATAGTATATTGTCACATTTAAGTAATCCATGTGAGTCTTACTTGTAGGTATTGGTAATGCATCAGAAGGGGGATCATCGTATTTACCATTTGTTCACTGATTATGTTAAGAGGATGTTACAAAGCCTGTAGATGAAAGACTGATGTCAGTGATCATGCTATCCCTAACTATATGAATTTGAATTCATTACTGAGCATGTGTTTTCAGTAGGAAACACAGAGAAGGAGGTTAGCCATGTTTCCTACCTTAAAGTGACATTGAATCCATAATACTATATAAGTGCAATATTATTAGTATGCCATTCCACCTTCTGTTCTACCTTCTGTTTACTTCTCCGTCCTTTTCATCTTCAACATACCCTCTGATTTACAACCTTTAATCTGATTAAAATATAAAGACAAGACACACATGGCCAGAAATGTCTTATATTTTTTTTAAGTTATCCATTGTACAACGGTTGACAATGATCAGCATCGCTGGTTAGTAATGAACAGAGAATAATACTAGCTCTTGTCCTGTGACAAAAGACGTTGCCATCAGTCACACACCTGAGCTTAGCATCACTGTGCATCAGTAAGCACAGTTGAGATAAAAAAAAAACACAGACATAATGCAAAGTAGGGTGATGATGTTCTCTGTAACTTCTACTAGAACATCCTGCAAATGTGTGCTGTCTGACAAGTTTAATTGAAGTGATTATGTGGTATGTGTTGGTAGAAGACAGGTGACTACACTAAGAGGTATGTAGGTAAGCAGGGTTTTAAATCTCTTAATGTATATGTTGTGGTAGTGTAAAGAGTGGTCATGATGATTATGCAGATCCATTTGTTTTGGGAATGTTAGCATGTGTATATGCTCTGGGAGTTATACCTGTCAAGTTAAATCAATTAATATGCCATGATGTACCTTCTTAATCAGAGTCCTTATTGAGCATGTAATCTCAGCAGCAAACAGACGGATGAGGGACCACAGTGCTTCACACCTTAAAGTGTCACTGGAGCCATAACACCACAGTACATATGTTTCTTTTGCTATTCATCAAACAAATGTGATTCTCCCCATTTCATGCCATTGCATGAGGGGTGTAAAATGTGAGATTTGCTTTGGCTACAGATTCAGTGCCCTTATTCCTCACGTCTTTGAAGAAGACACTTATGGCTGTTGAGGAAAACAGTGCTCCTTTTACAGCACAAAAGTGGTGTGAAGAGGAGAGCAAGATCTTTCTGTGTCTCCTCTGTAAGCATTACAGCTGTATGCTGCTGTAGAGGGTGGGTGAGTAGGGGGGGGGGGGTGTTACCGGATCTTTGTATAAGGCTGATAACTATAATAGTGTGGCCATTGTCATCTGTGCTACTATCATTCCCCACACAGGTAAACAGTATATCACCACTACAGTGATATTAGTAGCAGAAAACCTGATCTCTATGACTGATTAGAGCAAGATGAATATGAAATGAACTTTTAAGGAAAGAGATGATTTTTATTTTAAAATATGAAACATTGACCCCTAAAGGGTTAAATACTGAGTGCTGTTGGAAAAGTTTGATTTAATACACTGTTTTTTAAGTAGATAATTAGATTTATATTTAATTGATTGTTTAATTGAATAACAAGTTGGTAATGGTATATATACTATGGATGTTTGTGAATTGTTACTCCTTGAAGGCTTTTGGTGAGCAGAGGCACTAGAGAGAAAATAAAGTGTTATTTTCACTGGTTGTTGTTCCTTTTGGTGGTGTTCCAGTTCATATTACAGTTCAGTGTTGTATTGTGATTAGAGCAAGATGTTTGAGACCAGTCACAGCCTCTGTACTGGAAGTATAACGGAATTTACCATCCTTACACTCTGATAATGAATGGCACCGTGCACATTTTTTATGCTCTCTCTTTCTCTGTAGCAGATCAAAAGAAATGCATAAGAAGCAACTGCAACACTGAAGAGAGGGCCAGGGTAAATACAGGTTATTTTGTAAAACGTGCATGTTCAATAGCAACACGTAACAAATGAATTACTAGTAAACAGTTATACTTCAAACAGTGTCTGTCATTACTGGCAGTCCATACGGAAATTATTATGACTGTAAAAAGACAGAATTTTGATTCTCCATCCCACCCTCTGCAAAGCTGGAGAAGTGGTTTATCACATAAAATCTATGTGCACTCAAACTGTTATGACACTTGTGGGTTCATTCCTCATTTCCTCATCACAACAAAAAAAGACTTTGATGTTTTCATGGCTAATTTTAAATGTCATAGTGCTGGAACTACAATTGTAAAGGACATAGTTAAGATGCTAAAATAAACTTGCATGTCCTATGACATGTTAACCATTAAAATACTGATAAATTACAGTGATACAGCAAAACTAAATCATGCATTAGTGTCATTCTATACAGTAAACAGTACGGATGTACAGAGGTAAAGAATGTGAATTGTGTATGCCACTGTCTGCATAGTCAGGTAAGTGTCTCTTCATGTTAAGTGCTACGTGCACTGACAATAGATATTGGCTCAATTCCCTCCAACTCAAAAATGTATTAGGTTGATGTTTTCATGGTGTAAGTATGTTATTTCTTACTAGTTAAAGTAATATAATCACAATTACTGTAAAGGATGTTTAGATTTTATAATAAATATGTATGCCCTATGGTGTTATTATTATTAATGTTTGATTATGAAAAAATAATTAACATGCCATTTTCACTACTTTTGCATGTGTCTTCCACCATCATCTTTTGTCATAATTTCTTTTTTTAAATGTTCTCTGTTTCTGTTACTATTATATATAGCAGTACAGAGATCTGGACTGATCACTTTGGCATGGCCTGTTGTCCCCTCCTCCATAGATGGCAGTGGTAATGGCAGTACCACCACCACCACCAAAAGAAGCACTTAGAACACCTGGGTTACAACCTGCTGGAATTGCCTCCACACCTCATGTCCTACCTGCATTGGTACCCACAAGGAGCAGTACCAGTGGAGGTGGAGATTTTGTCAATTTACAGGAGCTGGCAGAGCTTCTGGGAGTAATTATGGGCAGGTGATACAATGCATGCATTGGCCCTATTGAGAGCACACACTCCAGTGACTTATTGAGGCACTTCTCTGCCCAGCAGTGTCTGCAATTACTGAGGCAGGTCCCAGTGATGACAGCTGTCAGGGTGAGAAGTTATTCCTCATTATGTTGAAGGTAGCAGAGTATGCATCTCCTAACACCCAAGCCTATCCCTATACCCGGTGTACCCCTCGTGTCTATAATTGACCCTATCATGTTATACAATCCACCCTTTACCATTGTCTGCCCTCTGTTTGCCTGTTTCCTTCAGCATATGTTCTCCCTCTCAGTGCATTACCTCAAGCCCTGTCAGTTATGTTTGTATTTTCCTGTTGCCTAACCTCTTAGTCTTATCTACTTCTGACATCTCTGACTTCCCCCTCACAGAGATAAAAAGGGTACCTGTCCAAATATTAAAAGATATATATATATATGTTTCACATATAAATCTCAACTTTACCTATGTCTGTGATTTACACAAATGATTTGCTTCAATTGGTCAGCCAACATAGTGTATTAATTTCAAACAAAATATTTATGATGTCATTATCAAAATATAAGGGAGTGGATTTTGATTCCCTTATTGTGATATATTGTACAGTAATACTAAATTTTACAGCATTATACAATCACAGTGATCTGCATTTTGACCCCCTGATTTATGCTAAGGTCACTAACTTGATGGTGACATTATCACAGTACATGTATGGACAAACAGGGTTGCCACACATAGACAAATCATCTATGTTCTTCTTTCAGCTTTGTTAGGGGTCGCCACAGTGGAACTCTGGTCTGCTAATGATTGGCAGTAGATTTTTTTTTTACTGGTGCCAAGGTGCCAGCTCAATGCCCAACCTTCAATGAAGGCATGCCCATTCTATGCATGTCTTTTGAACACCACTCAACTGTACGGAGGACATGCAGACTCCACACAGAAGGTGCTCCAGCTGAGAATCGAACAGAAGAACCTCTTGCTGTGAGGCAACAACACTACCTCTGCACCACTGTGGCTTATAGACAAATTATATGTGATGTAATTTGTGAGACAGTTAGTGAAGGGCTCCATAGGTTTCCATAAGCAGGCACAGAGGAGGATACTTATCATTGTATAAAACGCACTACAAAAAAAAAAAAAAAAAAAAACTTTGTGCTAAAGACTCAGATTCTGTCACACTGACATTGGGCAATAGTGAAATAAGGTGGCATTAACAGCTGCATTTCACAACTTCCAACTGACTGTATAGTCATGACTTGATGTGTACAGTGCCAATAGATTGCGGGGGGGGGGTTGGGAGTCTATTACTGTTACACGTGAACAAGGTTCATAGTATATAGCTTTCTGCAGTGCTCTAATATTTCCTGGAAATGTGTGTATAAGTTCAATCTGATGATAACTTCTTCTGTGGCTATACCTGCTCTTGTGTAGTATATTAATTAGGCAATATGGGATCACATATGACGGTGTACCCTGTAGAATGCTTACAAATGCCATCATCATGTGCTAATAATATACAATCAAAATCTAAAATGTGGTTAACTTGATACATGCACCTGAGAGCTTCAATGTCTCTGTCAGCTAATGCAGTGGTGGTTGCAATGGATGATGGGTTTAATCCTTACCCTTGTTATGCATTATGTCATTTTCTGCTGTGCATTTTGCAGTCTTCGACACTATTCTAACATTTCCATGATTTGTATATATTCACACCTCTTCAGTATACCTTCTGCTGTACTGTAACTTAGTAATAGCCATGAATATACAATATCACTGACAAAAGTCAGGAGTTCAAACCCAGTATTGATTTTTTGTTTGTCCTGATAAAATGTATTTCATTCCCATGAATCTCTGCCCTAACCACTACGGTGTGTTGCGCTGACCAGGTAAGCTCTCTGCTTGAATTGTGAAGCACGTGTAGGTTGTATTGACTATACCTGTACTTCCTGGATATTTCTAGCCTGATGCTTATAAGTCATGGTTGTAATGTAATAATACTATCAGGGCTACTTAACGTGTTTTTACTACTGGAACTTGGAGTTCAACACAATTGGATTGTAATTTAGTTAAAGTGTTTGTATGTTAGTACTGGATGTTTCTAGCCCTGCTTGTCATTCTACTACTGTTGAGAGTGGTAGTTATTGAATGGAATGATAATCACTATTCTAAAACTGTGTGCATAACAAAGCATTAGTGACTACTATTGGGTGCACTCACTTATTGGAAAATAGTTATTAACTAGTACAATATTGTCTATTCCAAACTGTGAGCATAACACTGCATTAGCAGGTACAACTAGGTGCACTCTGCCATTGAAAAGTAGCTTGTTTGTAATTGTATTATTAACTGGTGAGATAGTGTATGTTTTTTAAACTATGTGCATAACTTTGCATTAGCGACTGCTGCTAGGTGCACTCTCTCATAGAAAAGTAGCTTGTTGGTAACTGCATTATTAACTGATGCGATAGTGTATATTTAAAAACTCTGTGCATATCATTGCATTAGCGACTGCTGCTAGGTGCACTTTCACATTGAAAAGTAGCTTGTTTATTTGTAATTACATTAATAACGGGTGTGATAGTGTCTATTTTAAACTGTGAGCATAACATTGCTCTAGCGACTTCCATGAGGTGTATTCTCTCATTGGAAAAGTAGCTGTAAACTAAACTTGCAGGCTTCTACTTTCTGCTACTATTTATACTGATACTAATTGGTATATCCCCAGAGTTTCCTTACAAACTGCGAACAACAAAAGCGTGGGAATAGCCTGTTAATGACATTGCAGAAAGGACTACACAGTATCTAAAAAGCCATACTGATAGACCAATACCTTTACTTATCACATTTACTGGGAATATTACAGGCCAATAATCACTATCCTAAGCAACTGAGCTCAGCAGCGTCCCTCCAATAGTCACAAAGGCCACTAATGTTATACATTGCAACTACTTTTCAAGGTGTAAAATGGTCCACATTCTTTTAGAGTGTGCCTGGTAAAGCAAAACTGTATTAATCTAACATTGCTAACTCATACAGTCATTTTTACTGATAAAAATGCTTCCCTTCTCAATTCTCTGTTTTGTGCATGTTTATTGTTTCTGCTAGCTGAACTTAGCACTCTGATAAGGTTTTGTAAGCTGAGATACCACTAAAAGCTGTGTCTATCACGATAATTCTGCTCTGATATCTCCCTGCTCTTACTCATCTCTAAATCTACTTAGTTATTTCACTATCTCTCCTCTCATGTCTGTCCCTTACCTTCCTTTCTATGCAAGCTGCTCTTCTCTCCTGACCCCTAACTGGAACACCTATTCTGGAACTACTTGACCTAGCGTTTGAACCACTTAAACCTGTATGCTATAACCCTCCAACTGACTCTACTACTATTCCTCATATTCACCCTCTCCATTCTACTACTCCAATTACTCTCTCTACTTTTACTGCACTACTTAATAGAACACTCCAGTCCTTACCCCAGCCTTATTTCTCTCTCTCTCCTTGCTTTACAGGTCCCTGGCACCAAAACAAACAAGGTTTTTACCTAAACCCCAGGCAAATGTGAAGACCACCCATACCAACTACAAGTGTTCCTACTTGGTGGAAGTCATCTCCAGATACAGTAAAAGCAACTAATAGTGTATGTGATAACTTATTCTAAATAGACCTGTCCTTCTCTACCCAGTATTTAACAATAGGTGTGTGCCTACTGTTTGTGCCTCCTAAAAGTATTTGCTCCTGGTCAGCCACAACACATATATATCTACCCCACCCTACTACCCCTGCTTCCTTAATAGACCAAGCTACCTCAGGCCAACCTACCTAGCCTTACACCTAGCCATACCCTCTGCCAGCCTTATACCTGTACAACCAGGCTTCACACTGAATGAGTCACTCATTACTCCCCAGGTAAATCTACTACACCAAACCCTCAAAATACAGACTTGAATAATCCAATCCAAACAGCTAATACCTTCAATACCTTTTTTACAGATACTATCCAATTAATAGCCAGGCAACTAACACCTAATACCTTCACAATACCCTCATACTCCTCAACCCCACCACCCCCTTTTCATTTCAAACCTGTTACAACTGCATTTATTCAAACCCTTTTGAATAAACTGAAACCATGCTCTCCTTCTGCAGACCTACTGCCTTCTGAATATCTACAGATATCATCCAAGGCCATAGCCTATCCTATTTCTATTTTGATAAATAGATCAATTACTGAAGGTTACATCCCCACCATATGGAAATTATCCCACATAATCCCCCTACATAAAGGAGGACATTCCACAGAAATATCAAACTATTGCCCCATTGCCCTACTTTCTCCCCTAGCTAAAATTATGGAGAAGTGTATCCATAAGCAACTACTCCACCATCTAACTGAAAATAACTTACATTCCAACTGTCAACATGGTTTCAGACCCTCACACAGCACTACCACTGCCCTCTTGTCTTTCACTGACTATATTAACAGGCACCGAAACCTGAATAACCTTTCTTCTGCTCTATTCATCGACCTGTCCAAAGCATTCAACATGGTAAACCACCAAATTCTCTTAAACATCCTGAAATCTCTCTCATTAGACCCACTTTCCATAAAATGGTTCCAATCCTACCTTGACAACCGACAACAAGCAGTACTTTGGCAAAACACTTTATCCACCCTTTTACCTGTTACCTTAGGAGTCCCTCAGGGATCCATACTTGGATCTCTTCCTTTCTCTATATTTATTAATGACCTTCATCTAGCTATCCCACAAGCCACCTGCATACAATATGCTGATGACTCAACCCTATTATGTTCAGCTACATCATCCCATGACCTTCATGCTCTCACCCAAAAAGTATTCAACATAGTTGAACAATGGTTCTCTCAGCATTGCCTCCTCTTAAACCCTAAAAAAAACAAACTTCTCCTCTTCACACCTACTCATAAGTCCTCCCCTCTCCAATTCTCAATAACATCTACCAATGATACTATTATATCTCCTGACTCTACCACCAAACTACTCGGTGTCACCATTGACAATAATCTCAACTTTGACATCCACATCAATAATACCATAAAGACTGTTAATAAAAAAATCGGTACCCTCTACAGGATAAAACCCTTCCTTTCCCCCACTGCTAAAATTACAGTTGCCCACACACACTTGATCTCTACACTCCTTTATGCCTCTCCCATTTTTCTAATCTCTCCAAGAATAACCTCAACAAATTGGAAATGGCTTATAATAACATAGCACGATTTGCTACAGGCAACCCATTCAGAACCCATCATTGCATTAACCTAAAACAGCTAGGATGGTTAGAACTACAACACCTGATTAAATTTCACCAACTCACCCTTGCCCACAACATCCTTTATAAACCTTCTAATACTCCAAGTTTATCTACCCTAATCACCCCCTACACAAATCTGAATTCCTTACGCTCATCTCAAAAACTACTAGTCCACACCACTAAACCTAACAACAGAGCTGGGGATTTCCTTTTCTCTAATTCTGTAGGTAAATCCTGGAATCTTCTCCCTTGTGACCTCTCCTCACTCACCTCATTATCTCTCTTTAAAAATAGACTTAAACTTCTCCTCAAAACTCACTGGCTATGCCCCTGTTCAAAACCAGACTAGTAATCTACCTATACTAAGTTATCTAACCTATCCAGTGCTTACTAGCCTCTGCTACTTTTTTTTTCCATCTTATCATACTTTTCTTATCTACCCCTTTTCTTTTTTTTATATCCTCTTTTTACTTTCTCTTCTTAAGTAACTCATTTGCTACATTACTACTCACCTAACTTCCTTTGTTTAACTATAACCTAACCTGATATGTCTCCATACTTGAAATTTCACTGTTTTATGATTTTTTTCCTCAATAATATTATCTGTTACAAACTCTGTACTGTTAATTACTTAATACCATTGTTGATGAGTTTTATTTCCTTTTTAAAGTTGCTATTTTTATTAGTATATTGATATTTTTTTTCTGTGTTGTTTGAACTTGTACTATTGTATTTAGACCATGTCTTGGAGCTTATCTCCCCGGGCCTCTACTGAAAAAGGACATGTATCCAGCTAGACTAGCCCAGTCAACAAATGTAAAATAAATAAATAAATAAATTAACCACCACTATTGCCTTTCTCAGACACTTTTTCCTACACAAAAACCACCCTGTTCAAACCCCAAGCCATAATCCTTAATTCTCTGTCTTTATCTACTTACTCACCTCCTTTAGTCTCATCTCAGATTCACTACTGCTTAGCCCCCCTCAAAGATGAGTGCAAACAAAATAAAAAGAAATATTAAGAATATAAAAATAAATAGAATTAAAAGTGACAATTCTATGCTTAAAACAAGCACTAAGCAAATAGTTTGACACACAGAACGTCTTGAAATACTCACTGATTTTTTTGTTCATATACCTTCTGCTGCACCTACAGGATGGTGCTGCCCCACTCCGTTTGCCCTTGCTAATGCTCGGGCTCTCTACCCTCCCCTACCCTATCCCCATTCCCACACACCCCCATATCCATTACATTTATAGATATACACCACACCCACATCATCTCCATTACAATCAGTGACCACACCCACATTCACTCAAAGCAGTCACACCTAACACCACACTCTTATTCTACAACCAACTCCTAACCTTACTAATAACCCTCAAAAACTCATCCAATACCTCTCTGCACCACAACATGTCCAACACATATAACACCCACCTACCTAAACTAGCACATTATCCATTAATTGTCCTCTCTCTCCTCCAGTTGTCTATTCTCACACTATTCTATGTACACACACACACACACACACACACACACACACACACACACACACACACACACACACACACACACACACACAAAATATATATAGTTATAAAAAATACATGCACACAAATAAAATATATATATATATACACATATATATATATATATATATATATATATATATATATATATATATATATATATATATATATATATATAGAGAGAGAGAGAGAAGCAGAGAGTTTGAACATTTGAATTGTTGGTTGCAGAGTTTGAAAATGAACCTTTCAACGGTTGTCGCTTGTTAGGTCAGTAAGATCACAGTACAATGGGGATCAGGAAATTTGTCCTTTCCCCAATGTAGTGTGATCATGGATATGGTATATATAATTTGCAGTGGTTGGCGGCAGTACAGCTGGGCTTGCCCCCACACAAGGCAGTAGTTTTGTTTTGTTTTGAATCTTTATGATTCAAAGTGTTGTGTTTTCGAATCTTTGTGATTCAGACTGTTATGGTGTATGTCTTAGTTTTCAGTCTTTTGATGGTTTGAATGTTTGTCATACACTCACATAAGTATTTGCCATCTCTTGAATCTGGGACACCAAAATCGATAATTTATTGCTGATGCCTGTCTTCTTTTGTGGTAATCTGGGTCTGCAGCTTACCCTTCTCTCCTGTCTGACTGTCTCTTTGCAGTTGTTTACACTGGTCCCTACATTGAATGTGTACTTTCTCACTTTTTATCCTCCTTCTTATGTTATTAGCATTTCTTCCAAGTCTCTCAAGTAAAATCTCCCTAACACTCTGTATTATACATTTTTCTTTTCGCTGCTAATAACATCTATTTTGTTTTTCTCTTCTCTTCAGTGTATTAACTTAAACATGCAGTCTAGCTTCAACACAGCCTCCATCCACATATCTGGCCTTTGACTGCTTTTCAAGGATGCTTCTGCTGGTCAGCCAACAAATCTATAATTCTGTCAGTAACAGCCTGAAGTAGATTATAATAGATACAAGTCATAATATATAATTTCAGTCTGAAATGTGTACAGAGTTATAATCCAGAACATATATCCATTGTGAAAATCTTGAAGTATGTATTTTTTTTTTTTTTTTTTGCATTAAGTTCTTCACTGGATAACTGATTGGACTGCAGGGTGTTGCTTTTTTAATATTAGTAAACTTTTCCAGCTAAGACAGAAGAAATCAGCAAAAGGTAAGACTGCATGGATGTATGTAGGGTGTAGGGTGTTATTTTAAATGTAACTTTCCAACATACTGTGGGTCAGGACACTTCCACAAAGTGAAGTGGTAACTACAACCTGCATAAAAGAAACATGAATGAATACAAGCTTGCATACATTTCTGACATGGTAATACAGGAATAGCCTACAACCTGCAGCTACATGTATAACATAGCATTAAATCGCATTTAAATTGTCAGAGTTCTGTTTTGTTTAACATTTACTATATTCCTTTGATGTATTGGACTGCTTTAGATTGCTTTGACTTAGAAACTGAGATCATACAATTAGCTTTGCATCACTGGTTTCCAAGCTTGTGTCAGTACTTTGAATACATGAACAGCAATAACATTTTCTGGTCAAGAAAAATATAATTTTTTCTACTATAGGAACATGTTGGTTTCATACTCCTCATAAAAAAGTCTACCTTATGATATACGTGCAACAAGAAATAAGATAGCCATTACTAGACAAAGGAAATGAAAACTCCATGTGAATGACTAGGTTTGATAAGCAGAGTATTATTCAGAGTATAACTGATCGGTATTTCCCTAGTGCTATTCTGTGAAAAAATATTTGCAAAATTTGGGTTTTTGAATATACAGTGTATTGTAAAGTAACTGACCAAATCAGCATTTATTTAACAGTGTGAACAAGCCACAGCCTGTTTTCCCTGTGCCAAATGTAAAGGGGTATGTAGTGAACTTACACGCTTCAACATCATATTTTTCTGTGACACAATGCCAAGAAAGTTCAGCACCATTTGAATTCCATATACAAAGCAACTGCCAAGGGCAACAATAAAGAGTGTAATAATGTGAAATATGTTTTGTTAACCACATAACTCATAATTTATCAGACTTTGGCTTTGTTGATGACATAAGGATTCTAAGCATCTTTCACAGTCATCACACCTGAAACTGAGTGAGACTTTTTTTCAGAGACATTGATCTCTAAGTAGAAAAATGGATTCCAACTCCATCTCAATTCTTTATGCAATGATTGCTTTACAATGGCTTATAAACTGTAGATATGTTGTCAGACAAACCTAGAAACAGCAGTCAAGTGTAAGCATCTTAGGGCTGTTGTGACAGTTACATTTTTTATTTTAATTTATTTGTTTGTTATCTGGGTAAACTCCTTAGGTACAAGCCTCTTTCCACAGGTGAGCACAAAGCACACCATCTGGTTAGGTGTCTTATCAAACCACACCACAAGAAGCAGTTCATTATCAGCTCATAGCCTTATTCACCTACACTAAACTGCCCAATCTGAAGACTCCAAAGAAGAAAATGCTCTACATTCCATATCACATCATTTGATATAGTAACTTCGCCGGTGCTATTAATTGTTATGTCTCTGTTTTTAGCTCTTAATACCATTTCAGATGCTGATATTTTTGCCATATTATTTCTGGGCATTATTAATAAAACAGTTTGTTAGATCAGGAATACTATATCTAATATATATGTGCAAAGGAGAATGCCTCATCACCTGTTGAGTGGCACTGTGGACTGCATACAGAACTGCTGATCTTTTCTTGGACGTATAACCTCAAGCATGTCAGTCTGCAATACCATCATGTTTCAAGATGAGCACAATAATAAACAGAAAATAAAGTTACAGTTTTACTTCAAAGTTTAGACTAAAGTACAGAACAAAGGGTACTTATTTGAGAAATTCCTAATATGACATATAAATGCAATGATGTTTGTCTCAAAAAATTAGTATGATTATCTTTTTAATAGCGCTATGTGAGTATTACAGTTATAATACCAATAATCAGGATTTTGGACCAGACAGCGGTAATTCTATAAATGCTACGTTAGTAATTAATCTGTTAATATTGTAAACCAAGCAATCATTATAAACCAGTAGCCATTCCTAAAATGGTCTGTATCTAATGTTATAACTGCACCATCAATAGCCAGATTTCTAAGATGGATTGCAGTAATAATGTTTCTGTAGAGGTAGCAGTCGGTCCACTTGAGTGACTGGCAGTATTATTTAGTCATTTATGATGACTCTGGAAATACTCAGACCTTAGCAATAGTGTTTGGTCTTTTGGAGTGAATGTGAAATACTATGAGTGCAGCAGTAGTTATTATTTTTTTGATCTGGTTGTGTGTTAACTTGCCGCTGTAGCATTAACATCTGGATATATGATTAAACAGGATATATGGCTTAACAGCAAAGAGAAAAAAGGAATGAAAAAAATGACATTGCACATTATCAGCAATAACAAAAAGTAACAAAACCAGCATTTCTGCATATCACCTGTACCCCTCACTCGCAGTAGTGTTACAACCCATGCATCTCGAAATATACAAACTGCAAAATCGCACAACCTTGCTGGTAAGAAGATGCTGCCTTATCCCAATGTTTCTATGCTCCCACTCTTATTAAAAAGCCTTTTATTAACAAAGCACTGAAACTGATGCAAATAGTTATACAATTCTTGTTTTGTTGTTAAAAGGGCTTGAAGAACAGCAGCATTTCTGATATGATCTGGGGTATCACTTAACTGCAGTACTAGTGGTCAGGTTTCTGAAGCAGGTCATGACAATACTATAACTCTCAAGTGCTGCAGTACACATACATATGTTTTCAGCAGACAGAGGTAATATATGTCAACTGAAAGTGATGATGGGAAACACCATGGCTTACATTTTACATTCCTTTTAAAATCCATAACTGTGCAGGTTTCATGATATCTGCAGATCTGATTGCCAAAAACAGAAGTACATATTGTGAACAACTTAAATTTTCTGCTATACACTACATATCCTGAATACTGCTCTACGTATTGCTATTGACAGAGTGTGTGTGTGTGTGTGTGTGTGTGTGTGTGTGTATACATCAAAAATATACCTGTTTGGTTCTTCAGCTGTAAGAACATCATCATTACAAAATCCTCATCAGTATATGCAATATTACTTTCCATAAGATATAAGTGTAGCTACCTTTAAGTATGAACTCCTTAGACTGTTATATAAACTGTAGTTTACATCTGTGATGTACAGAGCAGAAGTACTGCCCATTTACGTCTGTGATGTACAGTGCAGAGGTACTGTTTGCTTACATCTGTGATGTATAGTGCAGAGGTACTATTTGCTTACATCTGTGATGTACATTGGAGATGTACTGTTTGCTTACTTCTGTAATGTACAGTGCAGAGGAACTGCTTGCTTACATCTGTGATGACCAGTGCAGAGGAACTGTTCGCTTACATCTGTGATGACCAGTGCTGAGGTACTGTTCACTTATATCTGTGATGTACATTGCAGAGGTACTGTTCTCTTACATCTGTGATGTACAGTGCAGACATGCAGTTCGCTTACATCTGTGATGTACAGTGCAGAGGTTCTGTTCGCTTATATCTGTGTTGTACAGTGCAGAGGCACTATTCACTAACATCTGTGATGTACAGTGCAGAGGTAGTGTTCACTTACATCTGTGCTGTATAGTTTAGAGGTATTGTTCTCTTACATCAATGTTGTACAGTGAAGAGGTACTGTTTGCTTACATCTGTGATGTACAGTGCAGAGGTACTGTTCACTTATATCTGTGATGTACAGTGCAGAGGTACTGTTCAGTTACATCTGTGATGTACAGTGCAGAGTTACTGTTCCTCCATATATTAAGTCTGATGGAAAGTAAAGCAAAACACTTCCTATTTGGTAAATATAGCAGTCTCAACAAAGCAATATCTTTCATTCATCACTAATATTCTATAACATGTATTGCTGAGTTTCTTGGATGACCAAATGTCTAGTGTGATGTATTATCAAATATAAATTACAGTATTTAGCATGTTGCATTGAAGATACCATGGTACCCAGTAATCACCATAAGAATTTCAGAGTACTTGTCAAAGATGCTGGGTGGGTGGATTGGTGAGATGAGAGAGATGATTTTACTGAGCTATGATACAGAATTGGAATTGCCCAAGGCCTTGGTGTGTCTAATTTTGGTGGCTGCCAAAAAAGAAATTATTAGAAAATGGAAATCATAATCTAACCAACATCATTAGAAGTAGTGAATATAGTGACAGAGATAAAATAACTGGAATTCAGATCTTTGAAAAAGGGTAGAAGCAAATAACATAGGAAAAAACGTAAATTGCGGGAACAATACATACAGGAGAGGAATGAGGTTTAAAAGAAGGTAGTACTTAAATGAGCTAGGTAATGTTTGACTGAAAATGATTAGGTAGATTATAAGTGATGTATAATGTTTGCAACTGAGAATTTGTCAGTATAGTTTTTGATGTAAAATGCTTGCAACTAGGATTGTGTCGGTGTGGTTCATTTTCATTTATATAAATGTATGATTGCTTATGTCGTAAGTGATGGTTTAGTAAAGATGTCTCTTGTTTATAAAAAGGGGGGCAGGATTTGAAAAGTGTATGTAATGTTGCTTAGGTTATATGACATATAGCAATATATGTGAAGTATAATGTTTGTTTATGTTAACTTGTTGATACAGTTTGATTACTTCTGTATAAATGTAAATTTGCCTATGTCACAAGTGCTAATTAAATAAAGGTGTTTAAAAAAAGAATTTCAGAGTACTTGTCAAAAACTGGTTCCATTATGTGAGTCTATAATGACTGCCTCTGTTTCATTTAGTTTGATAAGAATTGTATGTAAAAATAAGGGATACGTTTAAAACAGGTAATGTAGATTTTGCTATACTGAGTTCTCCTCTGACTTAGTTCTTGTGCAGACTAAGCATGCTTTTGTGTTACATTACAAAAATATTTTATGGTAAATGACCAAGGGCTCTGCAGCATTTTATATATATATATATATATATATATATATATATGTTGTTGTTTGTCTTTCAGCTTTTCCCGGTTAGGGGTCACCACAGCGGATTTCCGGTCCGCTAATGATTGGCAGTTGGTTTTTATGGTGTCGAGTTGCCAGCCCGACGCCCAACCTTCAACGAAGGCATGCCATTCAATGCATGTCTTTCGAATGCCCACTCAACCGCGGGGAGGACATGCAGACTCCGCACAGAAGGCACTCCTAACTCAAGCCGAGAATCGAACGGGAGATCCTCTTACTGTGAGGCAACAACGCCACTGCTGCACCTCCGCGGAAATACATATATATTTTATATATATATATATATATATATATATATATATTGCAAATAGTGCAAATCTGGTCACCTGTGCTTCATCACTTCTTGTAACTATACTGTGGCATAGAGACAACAGTAAATACATTTACTTAACAGCAGCCACTCTATCAGTACACAGGTATAAATATCTGATTGTGTTCCAGGAGAAAAAAAGGTTGAACCGCACCACAGGCATGGAGTGGACAAGCTGCAGATCAAAGTAGCATAGCCATGCACCTTTGGTCTGGGATTTTCAGTGGTGTCCAATGACTTCATTGGAACAGCCTGGCATTTCCAGAACTAATATCATTGCATGTTCACTCTATCAGGAATGTGTGATGTGATGAGCTCTGCATGGACAGTGAACACACTGGGTTTACATATCTGAGAAAACTTAGGTAAAGTGCTAATAACCATGTATGCAATGTATGTAGGGGTATTAATATAACTGTAGCATGAATTATCCAGCATTAGCAAAAGTAGAATGAAAATGAAGATGTCTGTGAGGAACATTCTAATATATTTTTTCACCATGTTTAACATATTAATTTATGGATGTTGTAGAGACAGAAACTGTTGATAAATAATTTATAGTGAGACATATTTTTCTTGGGAACATAGGTGAAGCCCATCTGATATTTCACAGCAGGAGCAGAAGCATTAAGGATATGAGAATCTTGGTGTGAGGTATTACCCTACAGGACAGGAATTGAAGACAACAGAACAGGAAACACATATGAGGGTGTTTATCACATCTTGATGAACTGCTCTGAACAAAATGAAATGGCAATCACAGCGGCAAACAGAATGTGGGGTGTGACCTCAGAGGGACAGATTCAAGAATCAAAGAGGTAATACTGAGGTGTTTCTTCAAGTAGATAGATTCCAAAAGTAATTAAGCAATGCTTTTAATCTTCAGGACATTTGCAAGACAAGATCTGGAGTACAATGCAGAGTTCTGATGGGCATATAAGGAAAATTACATTAGGGCCAAACAAACCAGGAAGGCAGAAAGACAAACTAAAACCAGGTGTGTATGGCACAGAACACAGGTGCAACCAAAAGATGCTCTGAGAAAATGTCATAGTAAAATCCACTGACTTTTATTGATACAAGCTAAAATAAAATTTGTAAGATAAACATTTTCTTCTAAAACTAGAAAAGTTCATCACATATGTGTGCCATACACACCTGGTTTAAAATTACATCAGGCACCTGGAAGAAATTCAGAGGAAATCCTATAAGAATGATATATGGATTGCAGGTGAATGAATATAACCATGGGTTAGAATAGCTGAAGTTCTTTTGTCTTGATGACAGAAGAGACAGACAGGACATGCTATCGGTGCTCAGGATCATGTCATGGATAGGTGAAAGAGGCATTTTAATCAGGAAGGACAGAGGAGGGAAGAGGAAGCACAGGCTGGAGATTATAGGGACTAACTACTCCTGGGATTTCCAAAGGTAATTTTTCTCAATGGATGGTGCAGACTCACAAAATGGTCTACCAGAATGGGTGGTGGGGAAGAAATCTACCAAGGCATTTGAGAGGGAAAAGGGCAGATGGAAAAAACGTTTAAGGGGGAAGACAGATATGGAAGTTAGAAAGAGTGTTAAGGCAATTAAAAGTGCAGACTATAGGCTGATTGCCCACTTCTGCTGTCAGGCAACCATTATTTAATTTAAGGCAGCAAATGATAACATGACATGTGGAAATAAACTGATATCATGTGACCTCATACTTAGGAATGTCATCTGTGATGTTAATATTGTACAGTGAAGGAAACACTTAAAAAAAATGACAAAGTTTAAGTTACCCTCTAAACATTTGATTTCTCAAAGCCATCTACCTTTACTACAAATCTGGGATCAAATAATCATAACGTAAATATCTGATATTGCCAATAGATTTTTAGTTTTATGACTAGAAAAAAGTTTAAAGTGATGTAATGCGCAATTTGGTTCAGAGAAGGAAGTTGAGGGGGTCTGTTGTTTGTACCAAAACATCAAGCGTTACGGAATTTTCTCTTCTGGTTATTGTGTTTATTGGATGAGTAATGATTTCTGTTGACTCTAACTCACTTGCTTACATTTTAAAGTACTGGAGTGAGACTTATTTCCTAATGAAATAGATATAAATATTGAATAGCATTATCTAAAATTACAAAAAAACCCCATCAATCAATGAGTGGCTGCACAAAACCATTCTTACAGAAGATTAGTTAATTTAAACTGCAGTGTTCTAAAACACTGGAACAAGGTATAATTGAAGGTTCTAAGTGAACAGAGCACATTTTTTTTTTACATGTAACAATGAACAAACAAAACAATGCAGAAATTTCTAAAGTCCTACTGGAAATCCGGGACACAACAGAACAGTAGCACTGGCAACTCTGAAAAGCTGGGGTACCACTAGGAAAGAATTGTGACATTAGAACAGTTAAAAAGGCCAGTGCCTGCAAGAACTAGAATTAAAAGTTAATTATATGTTTACAGCAGCTGCAATAATTTTTCCTTATAGTTAAGCATCTGCAGAACTGGAATCATTATTCCAACAGTAGAACACATGAGCTGCCAGAAAATGTTGAGGGAAGGGACATGATTTATTTTCTACAAGGCTGTCTCCTGAGATATTAAAGGATTTTACCCAGATCTGATTCAAACGGACAACAAAGAATTATGGTCCGAAAAATCAGTGTAGAATGGAAAGTCCCACTCTATGATTGCATATTGTTGCCCATCAGAAGGAAGCTGTTTTTGTAGGCAGACTGGTCTTGTAACTAATTGTTATATAATCTTTTTCATTCAGAATTATTCAAAGGGGATTTGTGATCATTGATTCCTATAATGAAATTTCTATATAAAAAGGGTATCAAGATGGAAATGAGATACCCCTCTACTATATACTTACAGATTAATAAGGACCAGACGTTTATATGGGATTGGAACAGACATTTATATGGGATCATGTCCCACTCTGGAAGAGCAGAAAATGCTGGGGGACATGTGTTCATTGGAGACAGCCACAGATCTTATGGCAACAAAATAATTTGAGGTACATCTGTGCTCTAGAAGTAATCAATAGCAAATATATTTGTCAGCCTGGGAAGATATGATCAGCAGACCAAGCTGTTTTATTTGTGATGGTCTGTCCTGTCTATTGTTGGATACTATAGATTTCACAATCTATGCTACCACTACTTTGCAAGCACAGAGATTCCTGAATGTTGTTAATACAAATTCTCTGGAACACATGGTTAGAATACTGACTAGGGGTAACAACATCCTTGACCTTATCCATACTAATATGGGTGAGTCATGCTCCATCCCCTGCGTTTCATCTTCACTCATTGGATTAGACAAAAAAAAACTATTTCCCTTGAAATAGAATTGAAACCTGAAATCCCAGCAGCCTCTAGAATCTTTAGACAATTCTCCAAAGTAAACCTCCTACTACCAAGCAATAGTCTGGAAAGTATTAAATCTCCCCAAACCCAGTACATTTGACTGTGTATGTGGAGTCGTATACCACTAACTTGTTTCGGCATGTCATTAACTGCACAGAAGCAGCTGTACCCTGTAAAAACAAGCACAAGGCTAACCCCAAAAACAAACCTCCCTTGTGGAACCAAAACTTTAACAAGCTTTACAATAAAAAGAAAATAATTGTAGCTAAGAATCAGAAAGGTAACTCACAGCAGGCTAGATTTACCATCATTAAAATAAATAAGCAACTCAGGAGTTTAATTAAAATCACCAAACCCACATTTGATGCAAAAATAGACAAAGTACTACCTTAAATCATTCTTTTTCTATGCTGACCTGCTTGACATAGTACATCTACCAAATAATAAATTAAACTCCAACTACACTCCTCTTTTACTCCCATCGTCTCACAAGACATTCCAGAAACAGATACCTTTTAGACTTCATGTAGGAACAAGTTCTAAAAGCACTGTCAAAAGGCCAGGAATACTATATCCCTGGGCCCTGGCAATATCCCAGGATGGATATTAAATATCATGAGGCATGATTTATTTACACCGCTAACAAAGCTGTTCAACCTCAGCCTCCAAACAGGCTTTGTACCAAATGAATTATAACAGCAACCATCTTAGCCCTCCACAAGGGAGGACCATACACTGCCCTGGATAATTATTAATCCATAAGTCTAACCAGCCTCATTTGTAAGACCATGGAAAAACTAAATCATGGAATTAATCAATAATGTCATTTTGAAACTTATCCAGCAAAATAAAAATTGAACTTGTCACACATACAAAACCGCTAGGTATCTTTGTAGATAAAGATCTTCTTTCGGCTTTTCCCGATTAGGGGCCACCACAGTGGAACTCCGGTCTGCTAATGATTGGCAGTAGATTTTTTACAGGTGCCAAGGTGCCAGCTCAATGCCCAACCTTCAACGAAGGCATGCCCATTCTACGCATGTTTTTCGAATGCGAGGAGGACATGCAGACTCCACACAGAAGGAGCTCCAGCCGAGAATCGAATGGGGGAACCTCTTGCTGTGAGGCAACAATGCTACCGCTGCACCACCACAGCTTATGAGAACCTAAAATTTGATACATGCATCTAAAACAGAGTGAAAAATATTACACTAAAAACTACATTCTCTCTATAGAGGCAAAGCCTTCCTCTCAGACACAATAAGAAAACACATTGCTTCCTTTATTCTTTTGTCTTCTCTAATGTATTCCACTCCCATCCTTAACAACAACCAAGTGACCTTGCTAAACAAACTTGAGCAATGTTACTATAAGATTTGCTGCCAACTTTCCAAATAAAACCCACCACTGTGCCACCCTATGGGAATTCCATGGCTGGAATTCCAACATTATCTAACCTGCTCACAGTTTTCACAAATAAATATTATTGTGTATGAGGCTAACAAGTGTCCATCCATTTCCAGCATCATGCAAATATATAAGTCTTCCAGGCCACTATGTTTATCTGACAAATGCTTATTACATGTATCAACATCCAACCGTTCTGCTGGCAAATCACTAGTTTTCCACCACCTTGTTAAATCCTGGATCTTAATTCCCCTAGCAGTATAACAAGAAGACTCCATAAAATTATTTAAAACTTAACTGATGTCCTAACTACTCAGCTGCCAGCTCTGTACATTTGATGTTCCTGGATAGTCTCCAAACCATTACTAACGGTCACCACTCTTTCAGGTTACTGGCTATAATACAGCTACTTCTTCACAATCTCTATTTGACTATCACCTATCCCTCTCCACTACTATCTCTGTCTCCCTTTTATCTGGACCTCCTCAATACTCCTTCATAATTTGTAATCATCTTCATCCTATAATTACTTCACTGTCTGCTACTCAATATCTATTTTCAGCTGATTCCATTTGATAGTAACCAGAATCTTATAAGCTTGATATTAGCTAATTATTTTACTGTATTCTTTGTTTAACTGTCATGTTTTCATTAACTGTCATATTATTACAATTCTATGTATGTTCATTTACTATTCTATTTATGTAGATTTACTAATCTGTGTAAGTATATTCATTATTTTTGATTAACTCTTATACCATTACTAGTCTATGTATGTATGTACATTTATTATGTAAATCTTATATAACTGTCTTCTACTCATTCTGTAAAATGGAACATTTCACCATGGATCTCCACTGAAAGTGGGACTTGTGCATAATCAGGCTTTCCTGGTAAACAAAAGCAATAAATAAATAAACCTCTAAATGCATCATACAAATGTTCTTTCCTATAATATGACCCCTGTAATAACTTATTACCCTAGCAGCAAGCAGTATCTCACCCAGAACTAATCACAACCCTAAGGGTAGTATATAATTATAGATCTTATGAAAGGGTAATGGTAAATTGAACTAATGGGGTAATTAGTTAGGCTTAAAATAGCTCATAAGGGCCGAAGAAACAAAATAGTAGTTAAGATTAATGAATGTTCCAGCTGAATGACTGGCTTGTTTTATTCTTTTTTTTTTCTGAGTTTTACTATTACTCACTGTCAGTGTGCCAATGTATGGAATTAATTTATTTATTTGTCCCTTTTTCTTTTTTTGCATTTTTGTTTACACATGGCTCGTAGTGTACCAAGTGCTTCTTTTAGTACTCACTCCTACATATAGCATCACGTAAAGGAGTTAATGATTTACTACTTATAAGTAAAATGGGAGAATATTTTAAGTTCTGTTTGTTTCTTTTAAACTTGTTTTTCTGTGATGACTTTGGACAACAGTCGTGGTCAACTTATGATGGGCACTGCTCATCTGAAGTATTGAGTGGGTAAGGGGTGGACACATTACACCTTGAATGCTTTGGAGAATGCACTTCTATGGTCATTTACTAGATGCAGATACATGATGTAATCTTTATGCAGTTTCCTATTAAGGCAGTTCTTGTTTATGCTGTTTTATATTGGGTTTGTATAGCTATATATATATATATATATATATATATATATATATATATATATATATGCAGAACTTGATATGTGACCAGTGAATTTTGTTCCGTTGATGAACTGCTGATTATTGCAAAAGTTTAAAATGTATGACCTTGCCTCCTTTGGGGATGGTGTATTTAATATCAAATGTGTATTTGCTTCAATAACATTGCTTTATAGCCCTATAAAGAGAAGCAAACTCTTACAGCTTATGATTGAGCACCATGCTTATTTGCTGTTTTTGCAGGAAATGGTATTTTCAGTGTCAGAACAAATTAAATTAGAAAAGTAATCAGTGGAGAGATTTATCGACCCCACCCCCCCCCCCCGGTAAGAGAAGAGGGATAATCATAACTCCACAATGAGCCAGGAGACTTACAGTGGGTTGACGGCCATGGTAGAATGGCTGCATTTAAAAGATAATGTGATTGGAGCATTATAACAATGGTTCTTACCACAGAGGGATATATCCAAGGACATCAGACCAATTCTGATTTAAATGTTCAGCTCGACAGAGGGTGACCCGTTAACTTGATGACATTTCAATTGTATCATGGGGCCAGAGGTCTCTTTATTTGATAAACAAAGGGGAATAGGTGCCCTGGCAAAGATTATACAAGGATTATTTCCCTATCTCAGTTTGACAGAGGGGCTCCTATCATAAAAAAATCTGGTGTCATCATTCTGTACCTAGTATATGTTGATGTATGAGGATGCTTCTATGATCACTTGCATTTTCTGGTCAGAACTACCATACTATTTGACAGTTAACTGCGAAGTTATACCAGACATGCTAAATGACCAGTCCCCACAGATAGTTGATCTTTGGGCAATAAGATTATGCTCTTCTGTTTATGGAGGTTGAATAAAGATGTCTTGAAATATTTAAATCTTGTGGCTTTAATTGTAAACTCATGGTGGAATATTAGGGATGTAAATAAATAAGGGAATCTAATATCAGCAGTTTTATAAGTCATATTACAATATTAATTTGACATTGATGGAGTTGAAAAGTGAGTTATAAAGCATTGGAAAAGTAGTCTAGAGGAGAAATAGAAGAGTGTAAAAGAACTGGAAAAGGCAAGCCAAGATTCAAGAAAGAGGGGAATGTTTATGTTTAAGAGTTGAAATCTGGGATTTCTAACAGAAGTGACCTGATATTTGTTTAGAAAAGCAGCATTGGAGCTATGCTGCATTATTCACTACAGGATTAAAAAGGCAGTTTGGAACAATGTTCAGGCTTGTTTACAGTGGCTGTACAATAATCAAGAAGGGCAGATGTCAAAAAAAAGTACAGAAATTTTAGATAGTTTTAAACAACAGAAGAAATGAAACATATTTTGTAAGACCTATAACAGAATGGGAAATTTTTTTATCAGGTGAAGAAGCTGAAGAATAGAAAGGCCCTGCAGCCTAATGGGATATCTAATGTGGCATACATTTATATGCAGGAAGTGATGCAGATGGATTTTTTTAATGTTTGTCATAGTATAGGTAAAGAGAGAATGATTGCACATGCTTAGAAATGTGATGCAACTTCAATATAATAAAATTAAGAAAATGTGAGACTGAGAGAGACTGAAACAGAATCACATAGGTTAACTTCAGTACTAAATGTTGACTACCAGATACACGTCAGGATTTGGGTGTACTGATTGCATGATAGAGCTTGGAAATTAATCTCATTGGACCGATGTAGTTTTATAAAGGCTTGTAGACTGCATGATGCCATTCACTGACCTCTGATGGCAGCTGAATATGTATCTAAATTAAAAGCGCCTGTCTTGCTGCTTATGTTAAACGCTAATTAAGTATTTGACTATGTGCAGATGGAATACTAATTTAATGCATTGACTAGATTAAGTTTTTCTTTGTTCTGGTTCCAGAATTTGTAAAATGTCTGTGTTGTGCAGATATGGTTACAAAACAGAGAAAGTTATTTTGGCAACAGTTCATTTACAGCTGGGAACAAGGCATGAGTATTCCTTATTGCAACTGCTTTTTGCTTTGGTGATGGAACTTCTGCTCATAGCAGTTAGTGACAATTGGTCTGTCAAACACATCACTGTGGATTAAAGAAAATATAAGGTTAGCCTTTTGCTTACAACATATAAATCTTCTCCATAATTCTTCTGCCTCTGTTCTTAATCCTTGTAAAATATTGGAAGAATTTTGATAAATGGTTAGATTTCATATTACTAAAATGAAGACCATGTCCTTTGCTTTCATCTATTGCCCAACACATCAGGTAGAGGAATTGTTCCCAGCGGAATGGGAGACACTTGTGATTACCCAGTGTTAAAGATAGTGAGATCCAGGAAAGGGGCAGAAGAGATTGTGTTTTTTATATATTCTAAAGGAGTATAAAGATTATATATGAAAATAGAGTCAGTTTTCCTTCCTCTTGAAGAAAATATTTTGAATGTATGAATGTTCCTGTTCCTGAAATGGATTTACATTTGTAATGGTTTAGGACTTAGGCCTTCAAATCAATTATTATCTCATTGGTTGAGCTTGGTCAAAAGTTTGCTTGGTGGCCTGCAAGGGTACACTGCTAGGCAAAGTACAAGCTGAAATAAGTACACTTTGGTGGTACAGGGTTCCCTGGTCTGCTTAAATATGCAAAAGGAAACAAGGAAAAGGCCTGTCCCACTAAGCTATGAAGGAAGAGATATGTAAAGAGATTTTCTGAAAATTCAACCCATGTTATCAATGCTGTGAGCAAATAATCTGGTTCTATATTGTGAAACACATTCTCTTTTCCCCAATCTGGGCAACATCACGAATAAGTTGTCTTGTCTTATAAATCTATGAATGTAATAGATTTTTTACACAGATGTGTTTTTGTCAAATTTATATAAACTCATAGGACCAGCAAAGGGGTAAAGCATAATAACCTTATTTTTATTAAAAAAATACAAGAAATTGTAATTTGTATTCAGAACAGATATTGGATGATGAAAGCATCCGATGTCATCATCTGTTTTTAGTTTTAGTATTATCAGAATAACTGCACACTAGTGAAAAAGTGAGAATTCTTAAGTGCTTGGTGTAGTGATTGAAATATTCCGGTATGAATATGTCAGTTAACTTTATTTAAGCATTTTTAACTGAATGATCAGGTTCTACTGACTTCCCTGTTTTCACTTTGTCTGTACCATCCAGAAATTGTTGCTGAGCAGTTTTTCAAATTCTTCACTGGTCAAAATGAGAACAGGAAGCCAACCTAAAGAGCATATTTTTCATCTTTGTGATATAAGGAACCTAACAAGTCATAATATGTAAGAGAAGACTTACATAGTGGATCCCTAAAATGTTCCACATTTCTTATTATGGTATGAACACTTTGAGACCAAGAGCAAGATAGCCGATTTATTAATGGAGTTGCTCTGCTGGTGCTATATGTGCTTTTTATCATGCTTCAAATATAAGTTAATCTAGGCATGCACAATCAGTCTGGTGTTGTTATGAAAGTGCTTGATTTTCCTTCTTGGAAAAATAAGCAAGATAGTATAACTGGCAACATTTTCTACTCCCACAGTCTGTAGACCCGTGAGCCACTCTTCCAGGTAGCTGGAGCATTTTCGTATTAACCAATTAGAGGTAAAGACTTTTTGTTTAAGGAGGAAACCAGAGAAACTTAAAAGAGACCTCCATAAAACCCTTAAACTATTTACAATCAATGCACAGAGTCTCAATAACAAAACATCTCACTTTCAAGCATGGCTAAAATACAATCAACCTGATGTTGTAGCCATCACCAAGACATGGCTCAAACCCCACATCTCTGACTGTGAAATCCTACCCCCTGGATTTCAAGCCCTCAGATGTGACTACTTAAACAGAAAAGATGGTGGCATTGCCTTAATCTACCCCAGTCTTCTAACCATAATTCCTTTCCAAAATCCCATTCCTCAATTCTCTAATACAGAACAAGTAGCTGGATTAATAAAATGAATAATCACAAAAGCCTTTGTATAATAGCTCTTTATATCCCACCCGGAAACAACACCCCAATCCTCAAAGAAATTCTCTTATGGGCCTCAATGGAAATTAACCTTGAGACTTACATACTAGGTGACATAAACATAGACTGGAACAAAATCAACAGCTCTACACCTACCCTATATATCAGTCTCTTCAGCTTTACCCAAGTAACCCAATCCATTACCAGAACAAATAAAATAAATCCCCCAGGATCAATTCTTGACTGGATTCTAGTATCCCATCCAAATAAAATCACTAACTCTGGCACCATCTCTGACTCTATTAGCAACCACCTCTCAGCCTTCATCCACCGAGCAACCTCCCCCTCCCTTCATCAACACCAATACATACACACTCGCAACCTCACTAACTTCGACCCCAATACTTTCTCAAATTCCCTCAAACAAACTAATTGGAATGCTATAAAAACTCTCCCACTAGACAATACCGTTGACTTATTTAACTCCACATTCCTAAATACTCTAAACTCCCTAGCTCCACCAAGAACTAAAAGAATAAAAGCCAACTCCACCCCATGGCTTACTAAAGACAGCAAACAAACTATGCGCCAAAGAGACAAATCCTGGAAACTTTACCTAAAAAATAAACTCCCCAAAACCCATCTTTAATACACACAACTCCATAACCTTGCAAAAAAAACAAATTATCAGAGACAAAAAAATCCTACTACATTAAACTCCAGTTCAACCACACTAAAATTCCCAGACAATTCTGGAACTCAATAAATGCACTTCTCAACCCAGGAAACAAAAACAATCCCTGCCCTGACCCCAGCATATCTGACCTAGAAATAGTCTCTCTATTCAACTCTTTCTTTATCAACTCTATATCAGACCTAACCAAGACTTTTCCAAACAACTAGCCCTCCACTCCACATTTTTCCTCATCTAAATCCCCCCCATCCAACTGCCCCTAGCTCTCTCCCCATGTTTGAACTCAAACCAGTCTGCACTAACTACATAAAAAGACTTCTCTCCAAACTAAAACCCTGCTCTAATGCCCCTGATGACATTCCCTCTTTCTTTCTCAAGTCTGCAGCCAATGGCATCGCACTCCTCATTAGCATCTTAGTCAATCCATACAGGAATCCTACGTCTCCAAACTCTGGAATACAGCCTTTATTCTACCTCTCCATAAAGGTGGCAAAAACACTAATATAAAAACGTATCCGGCACTATGAAGGCTGTCCCTTAATCCAAAAGATGCAGGCAAATCAGACGTACATCAAGTTATAAGTATTTATTGTCCAAAAAATAATAATAAAACACGAATGAATTAAGCGCTTTCGTCTCCACAACAGGAGACTTCATCAGAAGTCTCCTGTTGTGGAGACGAAAGCGCTTAATTCACGTTGTCTGGGATTTATATGTACATTCGTGTTTTATTATTATTTTTTGGACAATAAATACTTATAACTTGATGTACGTCTGATTTGCCTGCATCTTTTGGATTAACGGACAGCCTTCATAGTGCCGGATACGTTTTTATGTTTGGTATTTTGAACGATTGCATTGTGGTTACAAAAAAACACTAATATCTCAAACTTCTGCCCCATAGCTATCCTCTCCCCAGTCTCCAAGACCCTAGAAAAATGCATCCATCTCCAACTAATTCCTTTTCTAACCCAACACCATCTTCTTACCCCAACACAACATGGTTTCTGACCCAGGCATAGCACTATAACAGCTCTTTCTCTTTCTTAGATAAAGTCAACCAAACCTGTGATTTTGGGAAAATAGTATCAACAGTACTCCTAGATCTCTCCAAAGAATTTGATACTGTATCCCATACCCATCTTCTGAACCATCTTACAAAACTAAATCTCTCTCAAAACACCCTATCCTGGTTCTCAACTTACTTGTCTGACAGATCCCAGGCTGTGAAATGGAAGAAAGGCACCTCACCTTTTCTACTCACCCCTACCAGTGTACCCCAGAGATCGATCCTTGGTCCTATGCTGTTCAATATCTTTATCAATAATTTTCACTCTTCCATTCCCCATGCCAAAGTCATACAATATGCAGATGACTCAACTCTAGTGTGCTCTGCCACTAACCTTCCAAAACTTCTAAATAAAACACAGACCGCCTTCTCAACCACAAAAACCTGGATGCTCCAAAACCACCTTTCTCTAAATGCCAACAAGTCCAACATATTATTATTCTCACCCTCAAAATCCTTCCCTTATGATAAAACCTCCTTCCAAATCCTAAGCCAAAACAATTCTCCTATTGAAGTAGTGCTGTCCTCTAAATTACTTGGTGTAACCTAAAGTTCAATACCCACATACAGCAAAATATTAAAAAAAACATCAAAAACATGGCATGCTACACAGAACAATCACTTTTTCTCTCCCTCTTCTAGACAAACACTCACCTCAACCTATCTCCTTCCCTCCCTAATGTACTGTTCCCCAATACTAACCAATCTAACTTCCTCCATATCTTCCAAACTTGGAATTTGTTACAATAACATTTCTAAATTTGCCACCAAAGCCAAATATTCCTCCCATCATTGTAGTGCCACCCACTCTCTAAATTGGCTCGAACACCCTAACTATCTGGACTACCTCCAACTTTCTAGAGCTCAGAAGCTAATATTCCACCCCACAAAGTGCCCCACACTCACTATCATCTTACCCCCATACATTCCAAACAAAAATATCAGATCTGAACACCAAACAAAATGGAAATGCAACTGTACAATCCCTACCTAACCCTCTTACCACTTGTATACCAAGGCTTTGCATGAGCATCTGCTCATTCCTAATAACTGCTAAACCACACGATACATTACTCTATGTAAATATTCTAAATATTTTTTCTCTTAGACCCTCCCTTACAATAATTATTCCACTACTAATAATTAAACAACAGTTTTGTATAGTTAGAAAACATGCTCCCATACAGCTCACTTGGGATTAAGGAATGACATTCTGTTATAAAGGTCAGAATAATACATGTGAATGTAAGAAAATATACCTACTGTTCACTTTAATGGTGTTTAGTGTTTGACATATCTTACCAAATCTCACCAGTCTTCATGTGTAGCAGGGGTACTATTTCTCTCATCATATTTCTAAGTCTCCACTTTAATTTTCTACATTGTTATAAGTTGTTTAGTGCTCTAATACAACTTATTTTGTATATTGTCCTTGTGGACCCTTATTAAACACTGAATACAACTCTAATACAAAAATAAATACAGAGTGAAGCTTGAGAGAGAGCTAAGGTGCATAGAAAAAAAGAGGAAAAATGCTTTGTTTTCTGTATGATGTCTGGCCTTATACCACAGATTATGAAATCATCAAGTTTCCCCAAAATGGAATTGAGCCCATTCGTTCCACAGAGATGGGAATCATCTCAGATCATTTAAGGTAACAGCCTTCTAGTAGAGCATCATTTAAGAAGCTATGAAAGTTGTACACTTTCTCAAAGAAAGGTATCGTTGATCAGCAGCTTGTTGACCAAGACATAAATACCCAGGTTCTGACAATGCCCCTTCCACAAAAAGGACTGCTACAACTCATAACTATTTGTGCTACCCCCCCGAGGGCAATCATGTTCTTCCTGTCAGGTCTGCCAAGAGCCCAAGCCTCTAACCAACCTCATGTCACCTGTGCCATAGTCAATGTCTCATCCTTTGATGCCACTGGAGGGAGTTAAGAAGGAAATTGTGTAATCCTTTTTATAGGTAGTCAGTAAAACTGTCTGGATTACTACTACTTGTAGCACTGGAGACTTTATCAGTATAACAGCAAAGATTTGGCAAATGCAGAGCTCCCAATGATGTGTAGTCAGCATCAAAGTTCATATAAGGAGAAAATAATAAAGCCTCACAAATATATTCTTGAGAAGAAGAAGCACGCGATGATATGCCAGAGGCTTTTATATGAAAATGATAGCTATCCACATGGGTAACATATTATAAACATGTTGTAAGAAAATAAAATAATGCTGTAGGTGCATATAAGACAGGTGGACTGGGGAGCCGTAAGGAAACATTATTTAATAAAAGAGGTGATGACAGTCTTTGGCAGAATGGTATGGATGACAGCATTGCTTTCTTACTGTGTGTGCATCAGTTCTAGTTCTGTTCTCAGGTAGGAGATTTTATAAGTGCCATGGAGTTTGTTCTCATATTCCAGTGTCATGCTGGTAGGCTGACAGATTATGTTAAAATACCCTAAGGTCTGTGTGTGTGTGTGTGTGTGTGTGTGTGTGTGTGTGTGTGTGTGTGTGTGTGTGTGTGTGTGTGTGTGTGTGTGTGCGTATATGTGTGTGTGTGTGTATGCGTGATTTTTTGGTTGTGTAAATGTGTGCATCTTGTGTTGTACTGGAATCTCAGCTTGGGTGTTTTCCAGTCTTGTACCTATTTCTTGCCAGCATAGGCTCAAGTGGATTTGACTCGGACTGAATATGATGTAAATGCATATACAAGATGGATCATCTGTAGTAAACAACAATCACTAAATGCTAGTAGTAAAAGTAGTAAAATAATTAAAAGAATTCACAAGAGAGGTCTAAAGTCAGCTTTATGAATATTTTGTGAATACAGTGTAAGAAATGTCTGTCATTCAGGATAAACTTGAAATTGGCTCACATCCAGCTATCACACAAGATCAATTGATAAAAGTACTAAGAAAAGCTAAAAATAGTGCATCAATAGGTCCTGACAGTATCATTGGATGCATCATAAATAGCACAAAGCATGATTTAGCCATAACCCTAACAGCACTATTCAATCTTTGCTTCCATATAGGTTTTGTACCAAGTGAATGAAAAACATCTACAGTCATTCCTTACATAAGGGAGAACCTTCCACAGACCCAGGAAATTACAGAACATACGTCTGCCTCATATGCAAAGCCACAGAAAGATTTAGCATGGACCTAATCAATCAGGACATAGGGAACCTCCAAACACCAGACACATCTCAGTTTGGATTTGTCAAGGGCAGATCATGCTTATTCATCCTGGTGGATTTTTTTGAAAAGGTCACAAAAGCAATGGATGAAGGCAAAATGGTACTCATTGTATACCTCAACCTGGCTAAAGTTTTTGACACAATTCCCCACTCAGGCATAGCAGAAAAGTTAACTATACTGAGAATAATCTCCTGTGTAACCCACTAGATTGCCAATTGGCTCATAAGACACAGGAAATCAAAATAGGGAAGTTACCTCCTCAAAGAGTCCAGTCAACAGTGGAGCTCCCCAGAGTTCTATGCTGGGACCTCTCCTGTTTGACATCTACTTTTCTGAAGTAAAAGTCAACCAACAGAGTCTGGCTGACAGAGTTTTCAGATGACTGCAAGCTAGGAGCAGTCACTGAATCCCAGAATTACTTAGCCATTCTGGAGGAAGGTTTGTCTCAAATAAATAACTGGTACCAAAATCATGGACTGAAACTAAATGCCAAAAAAATGTATTATTGTATCCTTTGGGAAGTCATCTACTACTGGGAACTACCACACTGACAATATGCCCCTAAGAACTGACCAAGTTGTTTGGGATTTGGGAACTTATGTGGACAGTGACCTAATGTTTGACCAAAATGTGTCCATTGTTGTTGGAAAGTCCTTTCATATTATACAGCTTATAAACAAAGGAATTGTGTCCAGATCTAGGGATGCCATTGTCCCCCTTTATTCAGCCCACATTAGACCAGTCATTGAATATAATGCTCCCTTTGGCATGTTATCCATCCAGACACATGTATCAGCTGGAATGCCCACAGAGATAAGTTACTATAAGGAGACTAGGCATAATGAGCATGTCCTACATAGACCGACTGAAAGTCTTTCACTATGTTCAGTATCTTACAGACTGGTAAGAGGTAACCTGTGTCTGGCATACAGGGCATCCTCTGACCCAATACTGATGGATTTCCTGCACATTAGCAAGTTAAATGGCGTCAGAAATACATGGTCTAGAGATCTAAACATCTTTTGCAATGTCAACAGAATGGTTTAGAGAAACAGGTATATCTTGCAGAGGATAACACTGTTCTGGAACAGACTCCCATCCACATAAAACAAAGTTCATCCCTGTCTATATTCAAGTACAACTTGGATCTATAAATGGGAAACAGAAAATCTATCCCAGGACCATCCCCTTTACTACCAATGGACAGGGGCAGCCCCTAAATGTGACATCCCATGCGTAGGGCCACTCACGTTATCTATGATATGATCCCAGTTATTCACATTAAGAGTAATGTATAATTTTCAATCATAGGATGAGTAAGGCCAATCTGTAAGTAAATGGGATAGATAACTGTAATAGTGAATACGTGGTTTACTTAGCCATGTGTTGTACCTGTGACAGCTACTACGTGGGGAAAACAAAAAGAATGCTCAAACGTAGGATTTACGAACATAATCTGGCCATCAAAAACAGAGATATGAACAATGCTTTGGCCAGACACTCACAAGAGTGTGTGGATTTTAAGAAGTTTGAGTTTTTTGTTTTGGACCACGTAGAAAAATGCCTACTCAAGGGTGATCTTAACAATAAGTTGGAGCAGAAAGAGTCAATATGGCAGTTATGCTTAGGGGCTGATGGACCCCCTGGATTAAATGAAGGGATAAACATCAAATGTTTTTTAAACAATAGAAACTAAGAACATGTCTATATGCAGTATGTTCATATAACATGTTTCTTTGAATCGATGGAATACCACACTCATATTTGTTTACATTTAGGGGTGTTACCCTTCATGAATTATTCAGGGGTCAGTTTACATTTTGGATCACAGCAGGGGCTTTGGTGAGATTAATTTTCTTGCCACGATACAAGGAAGTTTAATTGACAGACTTTGTTCTGTCAAGTATTGGGTCTTATCAGACAGTGACCCATTGCATTTCTACAATGACGTGACATCCAGTTTCGGTTTTCATCAGTACCCAATAGACATTTTAGTGGGATCGCAGTATGAGAAAAACACAATCACAACATGACATATAATAGAGGTAGTTGTGCAGTTCAGTCGGGTTCCAGGAAATCAAAGACAAAGAGTAACAGAATAGAATTCACTGCAAATAAGCAAATAATAATAATAATAAAAAAATAAAAAAATAAGATAAAAAAACAAAAATACACAAAAAATAAAAATGGATTTTAATTAAGTCTTTTTTTAAAGCACTACTAAATTTGATGAACAAATATATGTTGTAGCAATGATATTATGTTGTTATAATGTTTTATAACTGAATCAATTTTTATGTATATGTATGAAAGATATCACTTTTACATCATTTCCTGTTTTTGTATATAAAACCAGGATGTAGGGAGGCATCCTGGTTTTTCTGAAGAAGTCCACGATTGAATAAAGTGGAAGAAAGCTTAATAATTATTTGCCATTGTGGTCCTTTCATTTTTTCGCTTAAGTCATCATTCCAGTTCGTTTAGTTTAGTTCGGGTTGTCGAATTCAAACCTGTTGTAAATGGGATAGGTTATTTTGAGCACAAAAAGAGAAACTGGCTAGACTTAAAATGGTCTGCAAGGGCAGCTAGCCTAGTACTTATGAATGAGCCTAAATATAGACCTGCAACTTACCAAATAACAAACAAGAATACTAAGTGGATGATACTGTCTTATCAGTTGTCACAATCTTAAAGGTATCATTCTGTTTTATGGACAGTTCAGTACTGTGGACAAGCCTTTAGATCTCATCTTTGTAGTAGCATAAACATAATAAAAGACCCATAAGAACAGTACATGGCTAGCAACAGAAACCACCATGCAGCAACTAAACAATGTCAAATCTTTAAGAAATTAGAAAGAAACATAACAAATTCTAAGTACTTTTTAAAACTATCTGGTGTTTCAGTTTTAAAACAGAGAGGGACAGAGACAAAGACAGAGAAAGATAACTCAGTGTGATTAAATAAGATTTGTGGCTTATGGAAGACACATGAAAGCATTATTTCACATAAACAGTAGTGTTTCAAATGAGTCACCTTCCTTAAAGGCTAGTAGGGTTAAACAGATTAATGGAAATAAGATAGTACTGGAAAGGTATTGCAGTTCTTATAAGGTTTGGAAAGACATTAGTCGTGGCTTAAGTAGCATCTGCAGCTCGCTGCCTATTGTATACATAGATGAAATGGATAGACTAGATAGGTCAAGCTGTATTTATTTGCTGTCCAAATTTGTGTTCTGTGACAAAAGGCAAACCATCTTTAATTATTATTTTTTCCTTCTAACTATAGATGTGAGATTGCAGTGACCCACTGGGAAAAAGGAAATGCTGAATCTCTGATTTGTTATCATCTGGAAATAATCTACAATTAAACACTGCATTGTCAGTGAAACTTAATTTCTAATTATTATGACTATCCGTGTTTTAGTCTGTTTAAATCCTATCAAGAAAACTGTTTTATTCCGAAAGCCTTCAAATATTTTTTTTTCACAGCCATCTATTACCGGCTGTTGATTTTGCTGTTTTTATCATATGTCTGTTGGCTGTCTCCCTGTCTGACTGGGAAAAAATTTTCCAAATGAGTGCCTCATAAATATAAATCATTATTTCTCATAGTCATCATCTTCCTCATAATTAAACATTCTTCCACCATATTCTTTAGTTATGTCCATCTATATCTTTTTTAGTTTTTCACTGCTTGACAGATTTATTTCCTTTGAGAGTAATGAGGAACATTTTTCCCTTCTACCAAACTGAAATGTGTTATCAATTCTTAATCTAGTTCCCACTGAGATCAACCCTAGGTCAGTTTGTCCACAAACTTTAAATGATCCATATCGCTGACTACTTAGGTTAGTCTCCTCAGGCCTCTGTTAAGTGCTTAATTAATGAGCAACTATCAGCATCACTTTAGCAATGATGAGCACCCCTCCCCCAATCTGTGCTTAGAAGTCAACACGCATTTATTAAAAACATGCCAGGAGGCTTAGTGCATATTTGTGGGGCTGCATTCTTTACAGGCGCCTGCCAGAAATGTAATATATGTACTTTTTATTACAACACAAATCTAAATGTGTGCAATCCATCACTGTAAGTGTCTTCCAGTTTTAACACTATCACAACAATCGTGAGTTAGTGTTTCCATATCTGCTGGGAGATATCCTTCTCTTTCACTAAACAGATGCTTTCTGTTTTTAAAAACTGTTTATCATTAGGGAAGGTTTCAGAATGAAAAGAGCAGTATGTGTTTTACCTTAAGGCTTGTCCAGGTTAGTCCTCACTAACTCTAATGCCTTTTTTCTTTCCTCCAGTTGTTACTTCTATAACAGGCTTCTGCTTAGTTTGTGTTATATTTATACTTATTCGATAAAACTATTTGAAAAACCACTTAACCCTTTGTATATAATAGGATCATGACATTTCGTTAAACGTAGTTTCAATGAACGCAAAGAAATAGAAAGCAGTTCACCAAAATCACTTTCATCGACCATGGAGATTGCTTTTTTCTCCACTGTTGATTGACCTTGAAATTGGCAAATATAATTCCATGGGGTGTAAAGTGTGTGCAGGGGTGCTTTCCCCCCTGCAAAAATAATCTTGCAATGTCTGCTGGACGTGGTTTTGGCAAACTGCTTTTGAGTTTTTTGCCTTCGATGAATCAATGTGAATCCGTACATAATCTACCTGTTTTCTCAGTTTTGCATGACTGTTATTTACAGATATAAAAATAAGATCATATTCTTTCTTCAAGTAAAGTATAAAGCACTTTTACATAACTACTTAGGACATGCACTGATTCTCCTTGCTGTCCTTTGCTCTTCCCTTCCTGCCTTGCCTTCCATTTTCAGATCTTGCCATGATTAATCATATCTTAATGGTTGGTGTAATACAGAATTTTATCTGACACAACTAGCTAGTTTTTAGTATGGTCTTCTCAAAAAAAAAAATGATGTTCTTTGAAACACCTAAAGACCCGGTGTAGTGTCCATGCTGTTCTGTTTCTGTCACTGAGTAGAAAAGATCTTGAAACTGTTACACATTTAATGTATGTGGTTGTGTGCCTTTTCTCAGATCTATACTTCTACTGGATAATGCCTTAAGCAAAATTGATAGCTTCTTGCATGTATATTATAAAATGTCTCAGGTTTTGACTACAGAGGCCAAAATATACACTGGTTAAATGTGTGCACATTTCAAAACTAGCAAACAGTGACTCTGTGTTCCTCATGATGGGCAGCAGTTCAGATCTTCTTTTATGCTTATACTGCTTAACTGGATTCAGAAAAAGTATTCTGCAATCAGTGAATGACAATACATATTGTGCTTTATCAAAATTTGTAATACGTTCATAACTATTTATTAGGCATGCAGTCCAGGAGACCATTGAGAAATGTAGACCAGTTTCAAACTTGCCACAGTGCACTGTCTGGTTAAGTGACTTGCTCAGAGTCTCACAGATGGTAAATGGGGTCTAATAGAATCAAACCCTGGAGTACATGATGCAACTTGTTTGTAGCTAATAGCCTTTATACTCTGCTCTAAGTGCCAGACTTAAATATCTAAGTTAATGCCAGAAGCACTCAAACAACAGGTTATCAGTCCAAAGCTGAAATGAACTGTAACTGTTATCACATCAAACTCATGTAAGTACTATAATCTACAGAAATCACTGAATAAAATCTGATCATCTGTCTCAGAGTAAGTTTCAGAAAGGTCCATACTGATCTGTGCTCTACCTCAGACAGCAGAAATAATTAAATGAATAAATGAACTAATGAATTTGAGCAGAAAACAGTAAAAACATTAGCGCTGTGAAAGGCAGGATGGCTTCGTGTCATGCAGAACAATGGTACTAGACTGCTTCCTGATTACAAACTCCTTAATCTTTGAAACTACCTGTCACAGTCTCTTCAAATTTTCAAATTCATCTTTACATCTCTACATCATATCTTATGCCTGAAATAGCACAATACCTCATGGAATGCAGAACTAAAGCCTGTTCCATTTTTCAAGTCAAAACATGGACTATACTGCCACTTAACATGAAAGTTCACTCAAATAGTGGAAAGTTTGTGAGTTAAGTCACACTTACATATTGAGGCTTAAGTACACCTATAATAGAGGGATTACAAAGGAACACAAGGTGTAGGACCTGAATACCTTCTGTCTAATACATTTGACAGAAAACCCATTTATTAGTATTTTAAACTTTCTAGTTACATTTTCAAAAATGATCTTCTGAATGATTACACTATTTTCTATTATCACTTCATTATTTACAGACATAACAAAATACATAGGTGTTTACCTTCTTTCCCCTTATATCTCCAATTGCCACATGTCCTGTAACAGTCAAGATTTGTTCTCTATAAATATTCTTGTCTGTTCCACTAACATGCTCATCTGTTACCAACCCTTCCTCTGACCAAGCTCCTTTTTCCCCCAAGACCTTTTGTATTTGGCTGTATAGCTGTTACCATGCCAACTATTAACCTATGGCTATGATGCACTTTAATGCTGTTAGATTTGTTCACTAACCTTTTTATATAATTCTGTGTTAAATTGTTTGGTAAAGCCTAACTAAACATATTTGTGCCCCCTTCCTCATTTGCCAATTCATATAGGGTGATTTGATTATTTTATTTCAACACTTTGCTTCATTTTAAGTGTATGTATGTACATATTATTATTATTATTATTATTATTATTATTATTATTATTATTATTATTATTATCATGCATAGAATCATAGGAAGTTACTAGGCTATTGGCCCTGAGGCCCTTATAAGCCTAGCCAAGAGTTTAGCCCATGTTTAGACAAGTCAGTACCGGATGCCCCTGTCCGGCAGGGACACGGGTGGAATCCCAGGGATGTATTTTCTGTTTGCCATCCAGTTATCCAGGTTGCACTTAAAAAGGAATAAAAATGTACTCTGCTTGATGTGGAGAGGGAGTCTTTTCCACAGATGGTGGAGTCTCTGGGACACAAATCTGTCCTGCCAACAAGTCCTATTGATATCACAGACCGGATTGAGGTCACATGTGTGGGTTACTTGAGGGGAGCAACCCCCACATGCGGCTTCAACCTGGTCTGTGACTTCTTAAGGCACATTATTATTATTATTTATTTTTTTATTATTATTCTTAGCTTCATTAGATGCATCTGGCACAACCTTCTTAGAGAAGATGTATTGCGTATAGTACGTTACTGACCTTCAAAAATTCCAAAGCACTTTCCTTTAGCAGGAATAGCATGTTCTTTTGATCAAACGTACTGCTGAATGGTGTTCTCCCTACATCCTTTTCCTTATCTTTTGAAGGGGAAGCTGCATCTGTCTTTTTTTAATATTTAACAAGCGTATTTTCTCCCAAACTAATAAACATGCATTATATTATGACATCTTTACTCTGTTATCTAGGAATTCCTGAGTGAAATCAAACATGTCTACTTTGTCAGGCCCATCATTAGTTTTTTTGGAATTTAGTCATGCCCTTTGTTTCATAAGAGGAATGGGCCCAGCTACTCTGTCACTGTCATTGCTATGCAATGGTTATGACAAATATTTGCTGTCCTTTTGAATGCTGTGCAGAAGTGTTCACTTAGGTTACATTCAAAGACACAATTGCCAGTGCATATGGACAGAGCAATGCTAATGAAGGGAAATGATCATCTTCAGAGAGAAATGATCAATACTGCTGCCGAAGTCATGTGTTACTGTACACCAGGCACATATGCAAACTTGCTAGTCAATAAAGGCAAACGTCTTAACAAGTTAGTTCATTTATTCAGGATGGAAAATATTCAGAGGATTAGAAATCTTTTTTTTTTTACATTTTTTATGATGAGTTTGTAAAGGCAGATAGAGACAGAGCGGAATGTTTTTAGGAAGGAGTGTAAAGGTTTTGACAGAGAACTGTATGTACAACTTTCACAAAAATGTAGGGGGGAAGAGGCAGTGGCAGTAATAAAACATATGAAGAATAAAGCAGTAGATTGTATGGCCTCTCTACTGAGTTTTATAAGATGAATGTGGAACTATAAGCGACATTGGCCAAACTCTTTAATAACATATAGGATAAAGGTGAGCTGTCAGAGTTCATTAATGTGCGGCAGGTGATCATATTGTTGAATGAAAGGGGGACAGTGCATCTAGCTATATTTTTGCTATTTGCATTATGTAGTGCTATTGTGACATTGTTTGCAGCGGTAATAACAAACCTGATAAAGAAGATGTTCTGCCATGGCTCTTGCAGGTTTTGTGAAGACTCGATCATTTACAAACCATTGGAGGTTACATTTATGTTTTGCTAAATGGCCAGAGACAAGGATCATCAAGATGGAAGTCTTGTATAACATTTAGAAAAGTTTGTGATATGTCTGTGAGCTTCTCTTTAAAATATTAGCATAGGTAGTTGGTGAAGGACGGTGTCTACATGAAGTACAGGCACTATAAATGGCCCATGGATAAGGGTCCTGGTGAAAAAGAGAGACAGTCAGAACAAGTCTAATTGAAAAGAAAGCCATGTTCAGAAAATGTAGTATTTTTTGTTCATTATGTAAAATTTGGTGGGGAGAATGCAAATGATACAGAGGTTTAAGTACGTTTGCAGATGAACTGAGAAGAAGGTATGAAAAGTGATTAGTTGCTGCATAGGGTGATGGTAATGGAGGTGTTAAGGACTGAGATACAGAGGGGGTAAGGTATGTATGGGAAAGGTGTTATAAAACAGGCTTCAAAATAGAAGGACTGGTATAATATAGAGAAAGTTTAGGGAGCTAGAGGTAAGGAGATAATGCAGAGGTTGAGGGACAGTGGTATAAAGAAAAGGAGGAATGGATGGGGGAGCATTTATGCAAAGGGGAGTTGGAAATGGTTAACTGTTTAAACAAGGAAGACCCACCGTATGATTTACAACTGCAATTACTGCACCGATAGTACAGGACTCTAAAGACAATTGAGGACCAACCAAAGCAAAATCCAACACAAAAAACATGTAAATCCAGCTGGTAAACTACAAATGCTGGACACACAATGCCAAGCACAGAACTGACCACAAATAAGACTAAGTACCAATATTACTGCTTGATACATGTTTAATAAAAAGTTTAAAAATACTTTTAAAATAGATTAAGCACTTTCATCTTATAATACAGACTTAATCAGAAGTGGTCTGTTCCATGCTTGGCATGTGTGTCCAGTATTTTCAGTTTGACAATTAAGGAAGAGGGATTGTGGGAAACAGCAGAGTGTATGGTGATGTAAAGGCAGATGATTTGCACATATGGTGGTGTTTTTGAAAGTGAAGGAAGCATGGAAGGTGTCTAAGGTCCAATTTAAAAAAGAAGTAGAAAATGGTTGTTTTTGCTTTGCTTGGTGGAAAGATGCAGAAAAGTTTGAACTGCAACTAATAGCAGGGTGACTGAGGAAACAAATACCAAGAAATTAGATAGACAGAGATCTGGAGGAAGTTAGGAAAGAGACTGTGAAGAACTAAGAGAACAGGATAATAAGAGGACCCAATGGGAGAAATAGGGTATGACTGTGAGCAAGAAATGGAGAATTATGAAGGATAATTGGCCAGAAATTAGAAATTGTGGAGGATAATCCAAAAAAAAAAGGAAGGGATCAGAAAAGGAAGGTGCAGAAAGACTAGTATCAAGGATAGTAGCAGACGTAGAATGACAGGAAAGGTAGAGAAAAAAGGAGTAGGAAGACTAGTTAGAGGACGATAAGGTAGAAAAGAAAAGGAATGGTCTGGTATCTCTCATTGCCTCCTGTCAGGGAGCGAGAGAAAATAATGTTAAGCTTTGCATCTGGAAGGATAGACCAATGGAGGGGAAAACTGAGATATACAGTAGTATAGCATAGTGAATAAGTGGACAGAGAGACTGTCATGAGGAACTAGGGGCTAGAGAGTCAAGTGTAAGAAACAAAGCACCATGACGAGGCAATAGACCACAATAAGAGGAAAGTGGTAGAGTAAAAGAGTAGTACTAGTGGAAAATAGTTAAACAACTTTCATGGGAGGGGTCAGGGTTATTAAAAAGTGAAAAAAAGAATATTTAGACAGCACAGAGAGCTTTGGTCAGTATAAGAAGATACTGTGACTGAAGCAGAGTTAATGACTGAGTGTGTGTACACGGAGGACAGAGATAGGAAATTATCTCATTTTATACTTGGGAGTACAGATATATATATATATATATATATATATATATATATATATATATATATTTTTTTTTTTTTTTTTATATATATAATGTTGATGTTACATGCCCTCTAGGACTATACATGTTTGTAAATGATTTTTTGACAAAATATCAACAAAGATATTTAGAAAAAAATCCATTTGCTTGATTAGCTATTCCCTACACAGTTGCCCAGTCCAAGTAGAATATTTCACTTACTCATCAACATTTTATTAAAGAAATCCATTTTCAATATGTGATTTAAATGGAGTACCAGTGATTTGCCAGCCATATCAGTCATTCCCAATCCTTCTTCATGTTCTCTGCACTCAACCTTTCCAAATGATATATGCCTTTCAGCTTCCTTTGCTCAGCCTATATATCTATAACCAGTGCAGAAAAACAGTTCTTTCACTTTATATCTCCATCACTATCACTCAGTTTTGTAACTCTCCTACTAATACAAAATATTTCTTGAAGTAAGGTCTTCAAAATTTTATGTAATCCTCTAATAGACAGCTTAGCAGAGATTTGCACAGAGACAGTGTTTCATAGGTTACACCCTCTGTCAATGCAAACCTACAACCTGTACATACTATTAAATCATTCATTCTGTAAAGAGTAAATTCCCATATGAATGACTGAGAGGTGGGACTATGCATATACTGTAACTACCTATCTATCTATCTATCTATCTATCTATCTATCTATCTATCTATCTATCTATCTATCTATCTGTTTATTTATTTATTCATTTCTCTTACTGTCTTCAAAACAACACTCCCCCTCCTTTTCATTTCAGTCATTACATCTGCATTATCTGCAAACTTACCTTGCTATTAAACATCAGTAATATGTAAGAAGTAATTAATCAATAAAATCATTGCACAAAAAACATTTTCTGTAAACCAGCCTTCTCCCTTAGCAGGCATCTAGAAACCTAAAACTTGCCACCACTCTTAGAACCCTTTGACATTTCAGCTACATATTCAAAACACATGCAAAAAGATCAACACACTACTATTCTGGGCAAACAAGCTATTGCCTCTTCTATCCAGGCCAGCCAAAGCTGCCATAGGCAAAGGAATACTCTTATTTCAACTTGAATATGGACTACTCATTATGGAAGCAGCCTCAAAGAAAAATACCACCACCTTACAAAGCATCTCCAATAAAGCCTGCTAGTTCATTACTAACTCCTTCAATAATGAATACCACTGCCTATCTCTCACCAAAACCAAATGGCTCCAAGTGCATTTGAGAGCCAACCTCCTACTAGGATCACTGATTCACAAAGCCCTTTCTCTTGAGACATCATCCCCTCTCACTCAAACTTTTCACCAAAACCCCACATATAATCTCAGGGGTATCTCCCAATATCAACCCACCTTACTAACTCCAAAAAGTACATTTTATTGCACTGACTGTGTATTCTCCATCCTGGCACCTAAACTATGGGACTTCATTCCTCTCAAATTCTGATATGTTGGAAAACACTCAGACTTCAGACAACAGCTCAAGGAATGAATCTTCACCCAAGTAAAGTGTAGCTGCACTCACATAGATTATGGTACATGAACCCTGCACCTCTGTCACACACTCCTTTAATCCCTATTTCATCCTTCCTTATCTCACCTTGTCATCCCCTTACTTGCTAACTCTCATTCACCTTATTTGCCTCTTCTCTTTGCATCTCTCTCACACTTCTCCTTTCTGCTATTCTTCCCTCTGCATGCCTATTTCACCTCTTCTCTGTCTTCTCCCCATGGTAACCTTTCTTGCAACTATTCCCACTTGCCTCTTCTAATGTCTTCATACCTCACTATGTAATGACATATGCTCTTATCCCTGTAACATAAGCTGTCATAGGTTCATAGGTTCATAGGTTCATACTAGGCTATCTGCCCTAGGGCATTTATAAGCCTAGCCAGAGTTGTGTGGCTTTCACCACTCCTTAGGTTGAAGAATACTATACCCATTAGTTTGCTGTGCCTCTGTCCAGCAGTGATACAGAGATGATCCCCAGGGTAAACCTACGATCTCCCATCCACTGGTCAAGATTCCTCTTGAACAGAGCTAGCGAGGTGCTCTGTCTCACATGGACCGGGATTCTGTTCCACAGCATAGGAAGTCTCTGGGTGATGAATCTGTCCCTCCAGCACGTCCTATTTATCCTTGTTGAGGTTTAAGTCTCTTGCTCTTGTGGCTCTGGTGGATTTGGATTTTCTGAGGTGGAGCATGTCCATTAATTCCGGGTTGGACATGGCCTTGTATGTCAGGCACAGGTCACCTCTGAGCAGACGATATGTGACTGAATAGAGCTGGAGTTTCTTCAGTCGGGCAGCATATGGCATATTTTTGAGTACCTTTATCCTTTTGGTGAGGAACTTTTGGTGTCTTTCCAATTGCTGCAGGTGTCGGGTAAGATACATTCTGAATGGGGCATTGTACTCAATCATTTGGTCTGATAAGTGAAGAGTTCAGGGGAACAATGACCTCCCTTGATCTGGATGTGAATCCCTTCATAATCAGGTGGGCAATGTAGAAGGTCCTCCTAACCACTTTGGCAATGTGAGTGTCAAAAGAAAGGTTACAGTCAACTTGGGTCCCCAGGTCCCTGATAACCTCTTCTGTGCTTAATGGATTGCCACCTATGCGGTAACTTGGGGTTACCTTGTTTTTACCAAAGGGTATGACTATACATTTTTTGGCGTTTAGCTTAAGGCCATGGCTCTGGCACCAGTTATCCGTTTCTATGAGACCTCTCTGAAGGATATCTGTGTCTGATGGATTTTCAACTATGGCACCCAGTTTGCAGTCATCTGCAAACTTTGTCAGCCACAATCCTCCTATGTTTGCCTGTACTTCTGAAAAGTAGATGCCGAACAAGAGGGGGCCCAGGACTGAGCCCTGTGGGACACCACTTGTGACCGGCTTGTAGTCTGACATGGCACCAGTAACTCTAACCCTGTGGGTTCTGTCCTTGAGCCAGTTTGCAACCCATCTTGTGACATATGGGTTTACATTTAAGCTGGTGAGCTTTTCTATGATACCCGAGTGGGGTATTGTGTCGAAAGCTTTTGCAAGGTCAAGGTAGGCTGTGTGAACTGCCTTACCCTCATCAATGGCCTTGGTGACTGTTTCAAAAAAGTCGACCAAGTTCAAGAGGCATGATCTGCCCTTGACAAAGCCGAATTGTGTAGGATCCAATGTCTGTAGGTCCCCTATGTCTTTATTTATGAGTTCCATTATGATCCTCTCCATAGCTTTGCAGACCAGGCTTGTTAAGCTTATGGGGTGGTAATTACCAGGGTCCGTAGAAGCACTGCCTTTGTGGAGTGGGACCACAGTTGCCGTACGCCACTCTTTGGGTACGTATCCTGTGGTAAGGCTAAGATTAAACAGCAGCCTTATGTGTGGGTTTAGTTCCTCATTGAGTTCGTGTAGCACACAGCCGGGGACACCATCCGGTCCCATTGATGCTGTGTTTTTAGCTTTAGAGAGAGCAGCACTCACCTGGGCATTTGAGATGATTGGGAGGCTAAACTCTGCTGGGATAGATATTTCTCCTTTTGGGGGGGGAGGGGGGGGAGAAATTTTCACTGAACCTGTCTGCCAGTATGTTTGCAATGTCTGTGGGTTCAGTGATTTTTGTATCATTTTGGACTAATTCTGAGCATATCTGGAAGTTTCCACCCAGATTTCTAACATAGCTAAAGAAGGCCTTATGATTGTCTTTTGAGTCCTTGGCGATTTTTCTCTCAAAGTTGGCCTTGGATGATTTTATGAGTGATCGTAGTTTTTTACTAGTATTGATCAGAGATGTCTTCCCTTTTAGGGATTTTGCTCTATCTTGTCTCAGGCATTATGGTTATATTTTATCCAGAAAGCTCTGCTAAGCATAATTCCACTGTCCATCCATGTTTTGACATTATTAACTGCTTCTTGAACTACATGTTGTACCATATTCTTGCATCTGTAAACATATATATATATATGTATATATATATATATATACATATATATATATATATATATATATATATATATATATATCGTTTTTAGCACATTCTTATATATTTTAATATGTTTTGTTAATTTCTTATGTGATCTTATTCATCTGGCTGTGCTTACAAATGGTACATTGACATTACTGCATTACCCTGATAATCAAATATAAACATGTGAAACGTGTGTATATGTATGTCTGTATATACACAGACACACACACACACACACACACACAGACACACACACACACACATACACATATATATTTATACATAGTTTTATATATATATATATATACATATAAATATATAAAGATATATATATATATATATATATATATATATATATATATATATATATATATATATATATATATATATATATATATATATATAGATAGATATACAGATATAGATAGATATATATATATAGGTAGATAATATTTATATGTATATACGTGCATGTATGTATATATATATATATATATATATATATATATATATATATATATATATACACACACACACACACACACACACACACACACACACACACACACACACACACACACACACACACACACACACACACACACACACACACACACACACACACACACACACACACACACACACACACACACACACACACATAAATATATAACCCTTTTTGACAATAATTTGCAATTCCTTCTACTCATTCATCCTCATTCCCTGAAACTTCAACTGATTTTGTCAATCTGGCTGAACCTTAGACTAATTCTGTCTTGATGAGACACAGCAGAACCAACAGAAATATAAATTTCATTAGCAAGTATGTTCATCATCCTGTCGTTTATCTTACCTAATGAATGAGCTACAACTCTTCACCAGGAAATGGCTTGCTTCTCTATAAATGCCACTAGAACAGATGTATGTATATTCAGATATTCTTTATACCACCACTGTTTCCACCTTAACAACTTTCTGGGGACAACTTTATCAGAAGCTATAATTCCAAAGAGCAGAAATGCTTTGTCATGTTAGGTCTTTGCTCCTGTCCTTATGCATCTAGATTTCTGAAACATTTCCTTCTGGAGTTTGTTTGTTCATTTCTTTGGGTTGGTCATATTTTTCTCATATTTCTCCATCCTTGCTTTCTTCCACATGAATGATGTGCTCCCTTTATCATCTTTCATGTAATCTTATGAAGACCCTGCACAATTTATCTTGTGTTTCCTTGCACTGTCCATACTCTGGCAATGTCTAGGAAGAAATATGTGCAGAACTAAGTCCAGTTCTTTAACACTAAGCATTTCCTTAACGGGTCCCTCAATATATTTTTTCAAATATAGACATCAAACTTTTGGGTCTATAATTCTGGTATCATTTCTAAGGCCACCTATACACATTACAAGCCATGTGGAATCCTTCCAATTACTGGAAGCCACATCTGTCTTGAATTAAATATTACATATCTTCATTAAATGCTCAAAAATATATGCCTTGTTATTATGGAACATCCTAGCAGATAAGCAGTGAAACCATTGAATGTCAGTTCTTGTATCCACTGAGGGGTGTGTTTGTTTAATCAGCAAAATGGATGGATTTTACTTCAAAAGCCCTTCTTCTGAGTTTATATCTGTATATCTGTGGTGATTATAAAGTGAGTATTCAAGTCACAAAAATTAAAGACTGTAATGGAAATCTTCTCTGTAGGGCAATTTAATATGTGAGTGAAAGTTTTGAAATTATTCAACCAGAAAGGGTGAAGAACTAGACAGAAATATTTGGCCTACCAGAGGATATGGATATCATTAAAAAAGAGGTGAATGTATATAGACATAAGCAAAATCAGCTTTAAGAAGGGAAGATATTAACAGAGGGAGCTTAGAGGAAGACTGCTGCAGCATATACAAACATCACTTGACAAGTCGAACTCAGTTTAGTATTAGTAATAAGCACAGTGAAGACTGATGCCTTAAAGGGCAGGGGTTACAAGCAGAATAATGGAACAAATGTAAGAGCAGTAAGCCTGCAGGAAATGATGAAGGGCTCAGATATGAGGCCATGTGGAATTCCAGTTATCCATAGCTCTCTACTAAAATAATAGCTGATGGGATGGACACCCTGTACTGCTGCAGAACAGAGACATCCAGATTACTGTATTTTGTTGGAAGAGCTAACAGATAAACTACAGTCCTTCATACTGTGAACCTGCAGAAAGGTTAAGAATTTAAGAAGTGATGCGTGAAAAAAAAATTAAATGACTTGGTGGGGAAAGCCTTGTTTAACAGTTTCAGACCTTTGCTGTTTAGGATTTTTACAAAAAAATGCATAATGTCAAAATGGACAAATTTAGAGCCGTAGCTAGGTCAACTGGCACTCCAGACAATCCAGACAATACTGCCCCACCCCACCTTGAACTAATTAATTTATTTCCATTTGTTAACCGTGTAGTGTCTGACTGGGCCATGGAGCCCATTTTCAGCAGAGACACAGGGAGAAAAGCTCCATGCACAATATCATTGTTCAATAATAGTACAGAATCATAAAAACAAAATTACATACATATAATAAATAATACACTTAATACATACAATTATATATGTATATTCAAGATGACCAGGGATAAAATTGGTCACAGATTATACTGTAAACAGCATTGCAGATAATGAATATCAAATATCAAATGGATTAAATTGATTGACAGAGAAACATTTATGGTGACATCAGTCATAACACATTTAAAGTATATATCGTTAATAACGTAGCTACAAATTCTAAATGGGCTAGAGTCAGAGTTAAAGTTCCTTTGAGAGGGGAATAGAGAAACTATTTAGGGAGGGAGGATGGATTACCTGGGAGAACAGCAATAGCAGATCCAACTAGATTTGAGATGTTCTCTAGTTTTTGTTATAAAGGAAGAGTAGTTGGAAGAGATTTGAATGTGTTGGGGGAGAGGCCTTGACTATTTTATAAGATTAGAGGCAGTCGTCATGGTAGCTGTGTGACTCGGTTATTTTTAGTGACAGTCTGAGGATCTGAGGGACCTTGTATTGACTTGAGGTTGAACTAGGGAGGAAAGTGCAGGGCATTGGTTGGAGTTGTGTATGATTTGGTATGTGAAGATAAGATGGTTTAGTGTTAACAGGCTGGGAAGCTCAAGGCAACTCATTTGTTGGAGAGCAGAACAGTGATGAGAATTATGGGGATGAATGCTGACAAATTTTGCAGTTTTATTGTAGCAGGATGATAGGACGTTTAGGTCGGTTTTGCACAGGTTTCATAAATATGTGTGAGCAGTACAGTAGGGTAGATAGAAGTTAGGATCTAGCAGTGGCTAGTCTGGCTTGGTTTGTCAGGAAAGGTTTTGCATGGTAGAGAGATCTAAGTTTGGTTTTGCCTTTTTTGTTTGCCAGGGAAATGTGAAAATTAAATTTCAGCCTGTCATCTATAGTTAAACCTAAGAGTTTAACATGGTTTGTGGGTTCAGTTTTGGTTCCATTGGTAGAATGAATTAAGAGGGATGGAGAGCGGTTACTTGATGGTTTGTTGGTAAAAATTATTAGTTTGGTCTTATTTGGGTTTAGAATGAGCTGGTAGTTGGATAGGTAGGTTTCTAATTCCTGAAATGATTTTTGAGTCTTACTGTGAAGTTCTTGGAGGGTTGGGGCAGAGCAGATAAGGGATGTGTCATCTATGTATTGTATGATTGCAGTGAGTTGGGTTGCTGAGTTTATACTATTAGTAAATAGGATAAAAAGGAGGGGCCCGAATATGGACTGTTTGGATACATCAGTGGACACTGGAAGCAGAGGAGAGAGATTTTTCTCCCATTTGGTGGCCTGTTTACAGTCAGATAGGTAGTTCTGAAACCATGTAAGTGTTGGTGAACTGAGATGGTAAATGGCAAGTTTGTTTAGGAGAAGTTGGTGGGATACAGTGTTAAATGCTTTTGACATGTCTAGGAAAATTGCTGAGATTAGGAGACCATTGTTCATGAGGTGATGGATGGTGTCAGTAAATGGTATTATGGCTGTGTTAGTACTATGTTTCAGCCTAAAGCCATGCTGTGAGTGGGATAGTAGGTAGTTGCTGGTGAGGTGATTTTGGAGTTGCTGTTGAATACATTTCTATATGATTTTAGCTATGGGTGGGAGGACAGCAATGGGATGATAGTTTGTGATTTATCTGGAGGGGCCAACCTTGCAGAGGGGGATAATGTGTGCAATTTTCCAGAGATGAGGAACATATTGTTTGGAGATAGAGTGATTGATAAGGATAGATATAGGATAGGTGATAGATGGGGCAGCAATATTTAAGAATTCATTGGGGAGTTGGTCTGCAGCTAGGCAGCATGGTTTGAGTTTGCTGAGTAGCTTTTTTATGTAGGACGTTTGGACAAGTTTAAAGGAGAAAGAGTTGGTGGTGCTAGAGGTAGAGGGGATGAGAGAGAGAGAGAGAGAGGTAGGTTTTGGTGCTTATCTAGGAGGGAGGTGATTGAGTTAATAAAGTGGGAGCTGAATTGGAATGCTATGGATTTGGAGGTGTTGGATGTGGCAGAAGTGGGGAGTGGAGGTTTTACCTGGGTTAAGGAGGTAGTTAATAGATTGTTAGAATTTGCAAGGGTTATGAAGGAACTTTACTTGAGAAGTTTGGAAGTAGTATTTTTGTCATTTTTTATACATTTCTTTGTTTGGTTCCTTAGCTGCTGATATGAGGTGAGATAATTTTTGTTTTTGGTGGATTGGTATAGGGCCTTAGCTCTATCACTTTGTTTGATAAGAAGTTTAGTGTCATGGGAAATACAAGGTAGTTGTTTGGATTTGATATTCATTTTTCTTATGGGAGCCACACTGTTTAGTAGGTCAAGTAATTTGTTATTAAAGAACTCAACTGCAAGGTCAAGGTTGAGGTTTTTAGTGGTGACCAATTGCATTGCTGTAGAAGTAGGTTGAAAGTATTGGGGTAAAAATTTTTCTTACATCGGGTGTATATGAAAGGAGAAATAGATTGGGTTTGGATTCTTTTTCTTAGTAGGTAGGTGGGGGTATGATCACTAAGGCTGATTGGAAGGCACCCTGCTTGATAGTTCACGTTAGGTTTGTTGGTTACTATCCAGTCAAATAGAGATTCTTTTTGAGAGTGTTTGTCAGTACGAGTGGGACAGTTAATAATTTGGGTATAGTTGTATAGATTTATAAAGCTAGTGGGGCTGTTGGAAGAGCAGGAAAGCCAGTCAAGATTAAATCACCTAGGATGATAGTTTTTTGACTTAAAGTAGTGGAAGACCAGGAGAGGAGATGTTCAATGTTGGGAAGATTATTTCCTGGGGGCAGGTAAATGGCTATGATAATCATGGCTTTGTGTGAGTTAATAAGTAGACATGTAATGAGTATTTCAGCACTGGGGATGTCTGGTGTGTTTGTGTTTAGTTTTTCTACTTTAAGGGAGTTTTTGAACATAACAGCTACACCACCACTTCTTTTGTTTAGTCTATCTTGCCTTTTTGACTTAATGTCAAAAAAAAAAAGACTGAGGACTTAAAAAAGAACATACGTCATGCATGCACAAACCACATAAACACACACACACACACACACACACACACACACACACACACACACACACACACACACACACACCATTCGCACATACACATACACATGCACACGCACATAAACACATTCACACGTGTATGCACTAAAAGCAAAAAACTCCATTTAAGCAGCTGCAACATCAGCCATAGCTGCATAAATGACTCTCAGCACCGCACTCATGACAGAATGGTAACTCTTCTGCTTTACAGATCATGCCCCCTGACAGCTTGAACCTGGGATAGCTGTCCCCTTCTCCCCACTCTAGCTACAGTACTGGAAAAAAGTGAAACTACTGCAGTGGGCCAATCTGATCATTTTTAAATTTTGAATTCTAAAAATATCAATACTCGCTTCTAAAAAATTAACATAATGAGGAAACCTCATCAACTGAAATTAAAAACTGTACAGTGAAAGCAACTATTTCTAATTTCTAAAAGATATGAAACAAGTACTGGTGAACGTGGACTTGGAAATACACAACTCAGGTCCATCTGCAAGGAGAGTATATAATATATGAAGGCCAAGATTCATAGGCAAATTGCATAGTATGCAACACACAATTCCATGGTAACTGACCATGAGCAAGTGAGTTCAGGTAAACAGAAATTCATAATCCTATGATGTGTTACTGAGCAAGGAATAGAAAAACACTGTAGAACAAATATGCAGGTGATACCTAATAACATGCTAATGATATGGAAATGCATGCACAGTGAATATAGTTTTGAGTCATATTAATATGTAAGGGAAATAGCACAGCAGTATGTGCCTGACTATAAAATGCTAAAGAACATCAAAAATATTTGAGATGTGCACTATAAGATAGGGGTAGCAGCAGTGGTCAGGAGTATATGGTAATGATTAAGGCCACCTCCTTCCACCAGTATGTGTGAGGTGGTATCCAGCATCAAAGGAAATGATAATGTCAGCTGGTGACGTACCACAACTTATTTGACCAGGAGATTATTAATCAGTTTAGAGTAGATGTAGACATAACACACGTCTTACTTGATGTGCACTGCATAGGAGACTATGGCCTTCCCATACTTGTGGAGACTAAGATATGCATAGCTGTTTCTATTTTAGATAGTGAGGTTTTTCATATTCTAATAGGGGGCATGGTGGGTATTTTGCAATCCTCTACCTCTAGAATAGCCAACAAGCTCCTTGATGTAATGCTTCTTAATGAGGATGAGCATGTATGGTTTCCAAACACATCCCTGGAAAGAGCGAGAAAGTGGCTTCTATGTCTTCACTCATCTCCCTGAGGTATAGTGTACTTTAGACTACATATATGTAACAATAAAGGGTTCACATGGTCCACAGTCACAAAGGTTTGTGAGCAGGAAATGGTACCATTCCATGAGTTGATACCTGGTTTGGGATGAATGCAATATCCTAACTAATGTGTCTGTGCAGCATCCAGGACGTGTTCATGATTCACATATATGGGTTCATAGGTGCTTACTTGATGGGCAGCTTGGGTAACCACCTAGAGCTTAAACATGTAACCCAAAGAGCTCATTGGATTGATTTGCTATCCCACTCAATGAAGGCCAGACTGCCTACCCCAGAAATGAATGTATGGTTACTCCAGTCATCAAGACAGAAGAGGGCTATTGTGTTACATTGTTGAAATGCAAATGTAATTTGTTCCATAGAAAAGAGATTCTATGGGAAAGGCACAGTTTTCTCCAAGAAATATTGTTTATGTTTGGATGAAGGTTAGAGCCTTGAAGCAATTGCTTTTTTGTTTAATATTACCATTATTTCTATGGTGGAGGTACTCTAGTAAGGCAGAATATTTCAATGATTGGAAACTGAGACAGAGATCACCATGCCAGAGCTAGTATGAGGCAAAGAAAAGTAACTGGGACATGTCAGCTATACTGCAACTTCCTGCATTGCAAAATTCCATTTGTTAGTGCAGGCACTGCAACTAACAATAAGATATGCAGTTATATCCCGCTCCCGCACACATATCGAAAATTTGTAGTATGTGACTAGAGAACAAACAGAACCCTGGTTTATGATATCCAAATAGGATCCACAATGTGTGGCCAAAATCCTGTATAACACTGCAGACACGTCATAGATCATACAGTCAGCCTGCTAAAAAGCCTTCTTTTGATTTGCTTTTGAGGACTTTGGTATGTTACCCTGCCACAGCCAGCATGATGATCCTAGCATGCTGCATGATACATAATATGAATATTTTACCGATCTCTCACCTTATTTCTGAATCTTCTACATACCCCAGGTTCACTCTGCTTGTACCAAGCACTTCACACCCTAACTTCATAATAAGCTAACTCACTTTCTCTCACTCTATCTCCAACATTCTCACTACATTTTCTGCATACTCCAGGTCCTATATCTCCCACTCTCATTTTTCTCTCTTCATCAGCACTAACTTGTAAACATTTTTTTTTCCAAGTGCATTTCAAATACCATCATTTTGGGAGACTTCAACTACCCAAACTTAGACTGGGAACATTACTCAAGCCCCAACACCCTAGCCCAAAGGTTCCTAGAATTCATAAACTCAAATGCAATGGAACAACTAGTCACCATTCCCACAAGAGGAGACAATATACTAGACCTGATCATCACAAACATGGGGACAAAATGCTCCACACCGGAAGTACATCCCTCCTTGGTAAGATCAGACCATAAATTAATCTCACTGGAAATCCACATCTCGTCCCCACCCCCTGCACAAAAGACCACAGTGAAGAACTTCTCAAAAGCAAACTTCACACTTCTTAAGACTTAAGTGGTATCCTTCAAGGCCCCTGGGCCAGTGGAAACCACAACCCACACTGCTGAATCCTTTGCAAATGCCTTCTATGGGCACCTTCAAGAATGCATGGATCATGCAATCCCAAATAAAACCAAGACCCATTCCCCCAAAGGCAGGCGCCCGGTCTGGTGGACCCCAGCCATAAACAAACTTTACAACAGGAGGAGGAAACTACTACATGACAGAGCAAAATCCCTAAAAGGGAAGGCATCTCTGATCAGTATTAGCAAAAAACTACGATCACTCATAAAATCATCTAAGGCCAACTTTGAGAGAAAAATCGCAAAAGACACAAAAGACAATCACAAGGCCTTCTTTAGCTATGTTAGAAACCTGGGTGGAAACTCCCAGATATGCTCTGAGTTAGTCCAAAATGACACAAAATACACTGAACCCACTGACATTGCCAACATTCTGGCAGACAGGTTCATTGCAAATTTCTCCTCCCCCCCCCCAAAAGGAGAAATAACTATCCCAGCAGAGTGTAGCCTCCCTAACATCTCAGATGCCCAGGTGAGAGCCGCCCTCTCTAAAGCTAAAAACACAGCATCAATGGGACCGGATGGTGTCCCGGGCTGTGTGCTACATGAACTCCAAGAGGAACTAAACCCACACATAAGGCTGCTGTTTAATCTTAGCCTTACTACAGGATACGTACCCAAAGAGTGGCGTACGGGAACAATGGTCCCACTTCACAAAGGCGGTGCTTCTACGGACCCTGGAAATTACCGCCCCATAAGCTTGACGAGCCTGTTCTGCAAAGCTATGGAGAGGATCATTATGGAACTCATAAACAAAGACATTGGGGACCTACAGACATTGGATCCTACCCAATTTGGCTTTGTCAAGGGCAGATCCTGCCTTTTGAACTTGGTCAACTTTTTTGAAACAGTCACTAAGGCCATTGATGAGAGTAAGGCAGTTCACACAGCCTACCTTGACCTTGCAAAAGCCTTTGACACAATACCCCACTCGGGCGTCATAGACAAACTCACCAGCTTAAATGTAAACCCATATGTCACAAGATGGGTTGCAAACTGGCTCAAGGACAGAACCCACAGGGTCAGAGTTGCTGGAGCTATGTCAGACTCTAAGCCAGTCACAAGCGGTGTCCCACAGGGCTCAGTCCTGGGACCCCTCTTGTTCGGCATTTATTTTTCCGAGGTACAGGCAAACATAGGGGGATTGTGGCTGACAAAGTTCGCAGATGACTGCAAACTGGGCGCCATAATTGATGCTCCAGCGGACACAAACATCCTTCAGAGAGGCCTCATAGAAACGGATAATTGGTGCCAGAGCCATGGCCTTAAGCTGAACGCCAAAAAATGTATAGTCATACCCTTTGGGAAAAACAAGGTACCGACAAATTACCACATAGGCGGTAATCCATTAAGTACGGAAGAGGTAATCAGGGACCTAGGAACCCAGGTTGACAGTAACCTCTCATTTGACACTCACATTGCCAAAGTGGTTAGGAAGACCTATATTGCCCACCTTATCATGAAGGGTTTCACATCTAGATCAGGAGAGGTCATTGTGCCCCTGTACTCTTCTCTTATCAGGCCAATGATTGAGTACAATGCCCTGTTTGGGATGTATCTCACCTGACACCTGCAGTAGTTGGAAAGACCCCAAAAGTTCCTCACCAAGAGGATAAAGGGTCTTAAACATATGTCATATGCTGCCCAACTGAAAAAACTCCAGCTCTATTTAGTCGCATACCACCTACTCAGAGGTGATCTGTGCCTGACGTACAAGGCCATGTCCAATCCTGAATTAATGGACATGCTCCACCTCAGAAAATCCAAATCCATCAGAGCCACGAGAGCAAGTGACTTAAACCTCAACACAGAAATAAATAGAACGTGCTGGAGGGACAGATTCATAACCCAGAGGCTCCCTACACTCTGGAACAGAATCCCAGTCCATGTTAGGCAGAGCCCCTCACTGACTCTATTCAAGAGAAATCTCGACGAGTGGATGGGAGATCGTAGGTTTACCCCGGGGGTCATCTCTGTGTCCCTACTAGACAGAGGCATAGTAAACTAAACCCTAAAAGGGCGTAGTATTCTCATCTTAAGGGGTGGTGTAAGCCACATACACTTTGGCTAGGCTTATAAATGCCCTAGGGCAGATAGCCTAGTACGAACCTATGAACCTATGAACCTATGAAACATTTCCTTTCTTTCTCTTTTCACCCTTATACCATTACATTTCAGTCATACAGACTCTTTACTTTTCCTTATCTCTTACTCTCTCTATCCTTTTTAGCACTAACTAATAAACATTCTTTCTCAGTTCCACTTCCCAGTTTCTCACTTATAAATCTATCACTACAATATCTTGGCATCTATCTCTAAACATGTAATACCTTGCAAAAAGGAAGATAGTACTCTCATACTACAGACTGACTGTAAATGGCTGAAACTTACCTTAACTGTGTATTGTAAATTATAATGCCTTTCACAACTGTTATCATATTATTTTATATGTATCTTAACTGATGTTGTACATTTTTGTAATCTAAGATTCTTGTATAACTATGCTTGTGGAGCTGGCCTCCAGTTTAAAGGGGTCTCTTTTTTCAAACCCAGTTAGACTTTCCTGGTAAACAAATGGTAAATAAATACATATACAAATAAATAAAATAAAAATAAATAAATGCTGGTGAGGAAACAGGCTGCGTGGCTCAATATTTCTTCCATAGATAGACTGTATATAGACACAGCCACAAACACACACGCACACACACACACACACACACACACACACACACACACACACACACACACACACACACACACACACACACACACACACACACACACACACACACACACACACACACACACACACACACACACACACACACACACACACGCAAATGAGCCTAGCAAATACAGTCACTTTTGTGACTGTATATACCTAAGACATCGCAATAGTAGATAACAAACCAAAGTGGTGAAATCTACTTCAGAGCTATGAGCCCCGATGAGCAAACTTTAACAGTGTGGTGCTACAGAAAACAAACATGATGTTATCAGTATGAGGCTATGCTGGTCATGGCATAGTCTGATCTATGTACATCTACCATATAGTAGGAAGGGTGGAGGAGGTCACAGTCATCATCTTGTGTGCAGCTTGCTAAGGTCATAGCGATACCTGGCTGACAGCATAAGCAGCAGTTGGGGAATCACATCAGAGGACCTGAAAATGGAGGTGTCTTAGTGGTGCATGTGCTGAAACATGGACAACTTTCTCTTTTAATAGGGTTTGGGGGCCACTACATGACTGCCACATTGGGACAGTTTGCTGGCTTGGTGCAGTAAGACTTAGGCTCCCCTTTCACAAGGCAGATGTATGACAGTAGGGCCATGACCTGGATGAAACCTATTGGTGTGGCGCCTATCAATGGATGGAGAGCGACATTGCCACCCATGAAAAGCAATGGCAGAATGTAATAGGTGTCATATACTTCCTTAAGTAGGTGAGCTGCATGTATCCAATGATGGACGTTCTGAAGGTTCATCCAGGCCACATCTCCTACTCTTACCTCTGACAACAGCAGCAGTGTGGGTAGTGATGATGGAACTGGCAGCCCTACACAAAACATTGTAGATGGGAGTGATGGACACCATCACAAACCTCATAAGACTAATCAGTACTGCGTCGCTGGATATCATGTCCTGAAGGAGCAGTTGACAGAGCTGGGTGACATTCTCATGAATCCCCCACAGTCCATTCTGGACTGGTTTGCAGCAGAATGTGTCTAGATAATATTCTGGGAAAAAAACGGTTGAATGATTCTGAATGCTGCTGACATGTCAGGAGACATCTGTGCAATATGATAGCCATGCAGTCTTGCAAGTCTGCAAAACAGCGGGAATATTGACATCAGATGCAGTAGTCTCATCTGCTACTGTAGCTACAGGGATCATTGCTAGTGCTTAAAGCCACAGGAGACCACTCCCTACTATAGAAGGTGAGCACTCAGACTATGCAGCCTCAGGTTTGCATGTGAATGAGGCCACACCTTCACCTTCTGCAGTGGGCTGATAACCACCTCATACAGAAATAGATAGTGCCACCCTGTTATCTGACTGTGGGTCAGGAATTTGAGCTTCAGTATCAGTGTCAGCTCCTGCACAGATATCAGCATCAGCCTGTTCTCTTGCCCCATCCTCTTCAGGTTTAACCACAACAGTGCTCCTCCCCCTGAATATGCAACAAAAGGCACAATGGAGTGACAAAGGGCAAATTATTACCCTATGGATAAAAATTCAAAGGGGAATATTCCAGAGTATTTCTTTGTCACTGCTACTGTTTTGTCTTGCCTTTAACCCATTAAACTGTTTACTTAACATATTAGGCCATGGTTACAATTTGGTTCCCTGAAATCAACCTTGTTTAAAGGCTTCTCATCTATTTTTGTGGATGACTTAAAGATCATCCCTCAGATTTACTAATCTTCCATGCAGGACTAGTCTAGTCCTGCATGGAAGCGGCAGTTTAGGAGGAGGACGGCAGCGCACCATGCATATTAATGAAGGCGTACTGCCTGAGTTCAAAATCCTACATGGAGCATGGACGAGTGCAGGGTGTGTGTTTGAGAGCAGATCTCTCACAATATACATGCCTCTTTTAATGGAGGACTGCAGAAAGTGTAAATAAATGGGTGAGACCACTCATAGGTGTCCTCATATCCCCACCATCAGTCCCTCATGTGTACAGAAGCACCAGGACATAAAAATAAAAAGAAGCCCCTTTATTTTTATTTAAAACTCCGAGTACAGCTAACCATATGTGCGCGGGTGTGCCCATCACTAAGCTATGGTTAAAGCAACTTAAAAGGCTGAAGAGGATAACAAGGAAGATATTTGTAAATGAAAGAGCACAGCAATAGTGTAGTGGTCACAGCATTCTCCTAACAAGCAGGCATTCCTGGTTCGAGTCCCACTGCAGCACATACCACTTCCCCTGTGAAATCTGTATATGAACATTTCTTTACATTTTCTTGCTGTATAACCTACTAAAAAACATTTAAATGTGAACTGGAGTACTGCATTAAATGCACATGCAAAGTGTCAGCGTTATAATAAATAAGGCACTAGTAAGCAGGTTTAAGCACAAATAAGCAGTACTAGGCATATATATATATATATATATATATATATATATATATATATATATATATATATATATGCACTAGTAAGCGTGTTTAAGTGTGTTTGCATGGGGGTAAGCATTGCCTACACAGATTAAGCAAAGTTGAAGCCAACTGAATGTAAGAAACTGTAACCGGAGGTTAACATTGCTTAGCTCCGCGCAAACCCACACACACACGTTTACAACTGCTTTAAAGTGCCTTATTCACTCTGTACCCAATGGCCCATGTTCTGCCCAGCAACAAAATAAACAGCTTCTGCAAGGCTCAAACTCAGGACCCTGTACACCACAGTAGTTAACCACTAAGCCATCATAACAATGCAGATAAATGAGGTATCAGCAAACTAATCCTCACCACGGGAAAATGAAATCAAACATGTGAACTGAATCTATGTACAGTGTGATGCTGTATAACCTGCCACAGAATATAAATATGTGAATTGGAGTACTGCAGTAAGCATAGATTTGAGGTGTTATTGTAATAAAGTGTAGAAGTCCCCAGGTCCCCATATGAATCATGGATACCAGACACATATATAATCTGTAATGAATAATAAAGCACTGCCAAAAGGCAAATATAGTGCTAATTAACTATTAAGCAATGCTAACCACAGCACAGCTCAACTTAGTAAATGTAAGCAATGTGTAGGGAAGCCAATTCAACTGCCCAGTGGTATACCTCTTTAAGCAGTGCCAACCTTAGGTAAGCAGGTGTGCCCATAGCTTAGCCTTTACAAAACTGGCCAATCATGGAAAAGTGCAGTAAATTGGCCCTACTTAAACCCAAGATGAAGGAATACAGCTCATAACTGGTAGTAGCTTCCCCTTGCAGGCACTATGGCAGTAAGGGGAGAAGGAGTATGCTTCTGGGCACAGTGCTGGTGCATCCAGGAGTCCAAGGTCATGGCTGGACTCCTAGTTAAAGACCATGCACAGAGACTGCTGCAGGGCCAGAAACAGGGCTCTCAATATAAGGCGGAGGCCTGGGACTGTCTCGCCCATGACCTCACCAGTGCTACTGGCATACCCCAAGCTGGTGAGCAGGTGAGGCACCACTATGCCGACCTGAAGCGGCAGAAGGGAGACCTCTTGGAGGAGTGGCTCCAAGAGGCTAGAGCAGCAAGGGATGTCCCAGCCGTGTGTAAGTATCAGTCTACGACCTGTGTAATAATTGCTATCTCAGGTATATCATGGATAGGTATGGCTTAATATTCTTCTTATGTCCCTCACAGCTGCAATAGAGTGGGTCACGAATCAAGAGGCCCACATCAGCTGCCTGGTGCGGTTGTGATGAAAGACAGGTCAGTAAAACTCATGCTTCTACTGTCATAGGAAATAAAAATAAAAGTAGTAATAAAGTAATTGCTAGTATGAAACCTGTATTGTTCAAGGCAAGTACTGCATATACTAGAGAATATGGCAGGAAGAGTCTGATATTGTTAGTATGGCAATAAAAGTGTAATACCCTGACAAAACAGGTCCACTTGCTGGACTATATATCTATATTCTGGTATCATATGGTAATGTAGATTTGTAATCATGTAATAGGACTGTTGCATTAAGCACTGTTACCCACACCATGCACCATAAATCAAATGTGTAGGAATGCCTGTATATGACAGGTGTAATCTCCAGAGGCCATTTAGTACAACTGAGAGACACATAGACAGTAAACAGGAAAAATGCAGACAACAAAAAACAAATAGCACATGTAACTGAGATGCGAAGTGTTGTTCTTTTAGCACACTCAGCCACGGTTCGAATCCTGACAGTGGTAGTAGTCTGCATACAGAATCATACCCCACAACTGTACAGATATGTCCAGAATGTCTATTAAAGTGACCCATATCTATTGCCTATCAACCTGTCCCCTGGGAAATCAGTGGGATGATAACAAGACAATCACAGATTTAGGTAAAACACAGTTCTGACAAAAAAGTAATAAAACAAAAACGAACTGAGTAGCGTAATATTTAATCATAAGAACAAAGCTTTCAGGTTAAACACCCTGTATCAGTATTAAATCAATACACCTACTTGAAATAATTTATATAGACATTAATTATATCACAGCCAATAGAAATTCATCACATACTTAAAGAAGCATCACAGTCTTTTTTTTAAAATATTAAAATGTTATACAAGTCCCAATATATAATGGAAAAACATACATAAAAAATAATGTAAACAGTTGTGTATCTGTTTTAAAATCGGTTTCAATGATAGCATTTGATTTAAACCAGGTAATTTATTTGCAGATAAAAGAAGTATCCATTTATAGTCACTCAGTTCTAATTTAGTGTTTATACCACCCCATCTATTGTCTTTAGTTATATTTCCAATAACTTTATACAATCAGCGGGATGATCCCTGATGTTATAGGCAGCAAACAGGAAATACAACTGACTGACGCACACCTATGACAAACATCTGGCACACTAGCAACTCCCCAATACCTTATGTGACTAAGACGCCATGTATGTCCCATTTACACCCCAACTTGTTAAGCTGTGGTCAGAGTGTGTACAGTAACAGAGTGAGTAGTATGTGCAGAATACTAATGTGTAATCTGGAACTTTGTGTGGCAGCAGTCAGGTAGTGCTAACAAACATTGCTCCCACAGCTACATTGGATACGAACAATGTGCTGATAAATACAGACCGATATAACCTGCACTGGTACTGTCCACCCTGGTATTGTAGGGGATTGTGAGTGTTGCAGTTTCTCCAAATAAGAAAGTATCACTGGTCACTGTCACCTACACTGTGCTACATAATATAACTGTGTAGGAAAGCATGTATATGTGTGTGTGTGTCAGGTCACTAAAGATAGAAGAGAACAATATTCTAGATATGTCCAGGCACACCAGAATGTGGTCAACACACGGCCAAAGTCTGTGTAGAAAGAGTTGGATAGCACAGTGCAAAACATCAAATCAGAATCCGGGAGAATGTGTACAAACAGTCAGTGTTAACAAACATTTCCTCCACAGGTATACCAGGTAAGAGGTGTATACTGCAGGTAAAACCGGTTCATGTGTAATGATGTTGACAGCCATATCAGCGTCCAGTATAGGTCTATAGGGTAGTATAGTAAGACTTGTAAGGTACAGATAATAGCACTGAGTAGGAAAGTAATGTTGAGTACAAGAATATACTACTTGTTAATTGACATCTTTCTCTCCCCCCACCTTATCTCCAACAATAATCATCATACCCACCCCTACTGGTATGTACTGACTCTGATAATGGCCAATCGTTTGATAAATAATTTAGTGGTTCCCATGCATGTGCCATATTGAATTATTCCAACATTGTTGGCATGGTGCCATCAATGTACCTGCATGCTGTTCTTATTACCACTGTGGTCCCATATATGCATATGTTCTGTTTGTTATGCAACTGTTCCATATCTGGTGTCTGGGTTAATGGGAATATATGCATGCTGTATTACCTAATCCTGGAATGTATTGACTATTACTAAGCCATATATGATGTTGAATTCTACACATTATAGCATGCTTGGGAAGACCGGTCCCAGTGGAACCACCTGTCCCACCTCAGCTGGCCGAGGCACCGGGCACCAGCATGTCTGGGGCCCAACCCCACACCTCCCTCTCCATTGATCCTGTACCACCTTTGGGTGGAACCACCTCAGAGGATGGGGCTCGCCCCCTCGGAAGTGGTGTGGACAGGCACCTGTCACCCTTCGCCAGGTCGTGGTCATGGTGCATAGAGTGATCAATGAGGAGTTTGGTGATCTTCTACGCCTGCTTGAGGACCACGTGCACAATTAGAGAGCTGGGCTGGCTCTGCGGCTCAACCCCCAGCACAGCCACCTTCAGGGCTGTGAAGGTGCAGTGGTGACTGCCCATGGGTGGGGACCTCAGTCCCACCGTTACTACTAGGGGGCTTGTGGGCTTCCGATATCCCAACACCCCTCCCCATCAAGGTGTTTACCCCCCAAATGTGTCATATACCACCGCTGCATGCATCTTGTGTGTCTTGTCTGTTAACGTACCCAACCTACCTCCCTAAATATACCTACTACCCCTCCCCAACATCCCACTCTCACCTGAAAAAAAAAAGGGCACTCTGTTCCCACAAATAAATCTCATCCCATAAATAGCTGTCCATTTCACACACATGTCCACTGGACACATGTAATCTGGTCTAATTGACATCACAATGAATTTATGTTGTCCTCACCCCTCTGCCAGGGGTTTGAGTGTCCAAATCTACCTCCAAATTCAGTATATATGCACAGCTGTTGCTGTAGAAGAAATGGGCAGCTATGGACCTTTCTTACATGCTTCCTGCACATGCCTAGCTATTTCCCCTACTGTCTTACCCTCTTTGTTCCCCCTTTTCACCACTTTCCTACCAACTCTTTTTTCTTTTCTTTAAAAGAAATTAGCATGGGGGTAAGCGGCAGTACACACTTTTAAGCAGCAGTAAGCAGGTTTAAGCGTGTTTGCGCTGGGGTAAGCAATGTCTAAACAGGTTAAGCAATATAGCAGCTAACTGAGTGTAGGACACTGTAACCAGAAGTTAGCAGTGCTTACCTCTGTGCAAACCCACGCAAACATGCTTACAATTGCTTTAAAGTGTCTTAATCACTCAGTATCCAACCATTGGTGTTTTGCCCAGCAACAAAAAAAAGCACTGCAAGGCTTGAACCCACGACCCTGCACACCATACAGAAAATGGGTTACCACTAAACCATGGCAGATATACATAACCCTGATGTTTTCACAAACATATCATCCAGCACAATCAGTCAACAGTACAAGAAATGTAGTAATATTATACCACATAAGCTGTTAATGCAAGAAGTCTGGACAGAGTGTGCAAACATGTGGGTACACATAGGGATATATGTCAAATACTGCTGTAATACACTTAAAACATTACTAGATACACAGTTATATGTATTAGAACATATATGTAGAAGGACATGAAGTCTGAAACACAAAATATTGGCACTATTTACTGACTTCAATGCTGCGATCATCCATGTCAATTGCCAAGAGAATGAGTTACAGGCCCAAAATATGAGCTGAACACGCATGGCCATATGGACAGATATATAGTGGTACATGTAGACAGATAGCTATATGTATAAATATATATACATATATATATATATATATATATATATATATATATACATACATATATATATATATATATATATATATATATATATATATATATATGACTCACAAATCATCGCATAACATAAATTGTATATAGATAGATAAATATGTTCATATGTATATATATATTTATATATATATATATATAAATAAAATATATACAAACACATATATATATATATATATATATATATATATATATATATATATATATATGCACACACAGATATATATATATATATATATATATATATATATATATATATATGTATATATATATATATATATACATATGGGGGGGTTACATATTTAATTCTGTGTATATAATATGTATAGTATGTATATATATATATATATATATATATATATATATATATATATATATATATATATATATACATATATACTCCTCTCTGGAGTGCAGCAGAGATATTGGCCAATATATGTGGAACTTCGGACACACCCTGTACAGTCCAGAGGTATACACATAATCCCTTAGTGCACAACATGTGTACCAAGCCTGACAAAATGGATGTAGACAGCCATGTAGATGGGTATAACGCATAACGACTGATATACATTTGCCACCATTGGTTTTGCATTCACAGACTCCTTTCTGGCCTGACACAGAATGACTGCTGGTACAGGGGTGCCATTGACACATACTACCCACTAGATATTGACATATATCTGTACAGCATCCCACTGCTCTGCCTGACATACATGGCTAAGGGAGGCCTAGCAGCAATACATCTGGCAAGTCTCTGCACATGACATCTCACTGGGTAAGTACACTAAGCTGCTAGGCATGTAACAATGCACTGTGCAGGCTACAGGCAGACTGGCTCAACACTGGCCTACATCACCTATGGGGGAATGCACATGTACCTGCATATATATGAGGCTCAACAGGCATGTCACAACACAGGGTAAGATACACCTGTGTGAAAGTGCATAACCACTACCAATGTGAATACATCCACAGCCACATATGGTAAGCTAGCATAATATTACAGTATATGGGCTATCTGTTCTACTCCATCCTCATATGTGCCACTCACAGAATGACTCTACATATAATGGGCTGCTACACAGTTTGGTCTGATGGCTGTCTGTGGTATGGGACATGTGTATGTATGGCCCTACAAACATGTATGCCAAAATGGTACCATACAGTGGGGCAGCTGGTAATATCCAATAGAAGGGGAACTAGAACAATGACATCTACTGCAGTTTGTGCACAGGCTACAGTACATATTAACAATACACACAAACTTTCGACATTAACCATCACTGCACAGACCTCAGTACTGTACAAACATCCAGAGAATGTCCAGGTTATGTCATGAAATATAATCCCTACTGTACATAACATGTGTAGCAATCAGATAAATCACTGGCTTGTCATCAGATATGACAACACTATTTATGGTATACAGCACAAATGCAAAACTTCATGCACGACATATGTACAAAGGGTGACAGAGTTGTGGCTGACAGCACATACACAGGACCAATATAGACATGTTGCTGTGATAATCTTATACATTTACCACTGTAACGGGGTTTGTTGCAACTTATGTCCTATGAGGGTTATGAAGTCAGTAACTGTCACGGCCTTCACCATCTACAGACTGCAATCCTCACACTACCTTCTGCTGTCCACAGATAGATGCTCCATGGCTAACACATGAAACCAAAGGCACAACAATGCTCAGTCTGCAGATGACCCTGCAAATGGGTATTCCTCATATACATGGAACTGACATGGCAGGCAACCATACCCAGACAAACACTGTTAAATCCACACTACTCCAAATGCAGTATAGCAGCACTTACAGTCTGTAGTCAGGTCAGACTCATCCCACTCCTGTTTGTTGCCCTCTTTCCACAGTGTATGTTGTTAGAGGTACATCCCCAATCCATCTAAGATACTGTTTGCCAAACAACAGACCTAGTTCCTGCTCACAGTGAATGAAAAGGGCCATCATCACCATGATGTTCCTAGATATTGGAGAGTGTTTCCATGCAACTGGCTATGGGAATGTTACCACAGCTGTTCCACATGCAATCAGCTAGAGGAGGGCTGTAATTCTTGCAGAGGCCATCAGCTGATCATGAGCATCACTTAAAATACACATGCTGCTGCCTAAGCAAAGCAGGTTTGGGTCTCCACATCCACCAGAGAGGGAGTGGGGGAGGCACACAGAAGCAAATACATGTCATGGAGGGGTGGGAGAGAAACTGAAGCATGTTTGTGTCACACACCAACTAGCACAGGGTATCAAAACCCTGACAACTATGTAGTGCTATCACAGTTCGATACAGTTATAAGATGTGTCACATGGGTTATCTGCTGTGGAACACTCAGAACATATATGTGATTTGAGTGACATCTGCAACAGGGATATGGTAGATATACGGTAGGTGACGTACATATGCCTGTCTGCATGAACAGGTGCCAGCGTCAACACAGCCACACTCTCACAGGGATGCACACACATTGACACACTTGGCATGGCCAGGAGTACAACTCATCACTAGTGGGATTGCCACAACACAGCAATGTGCAGGTATCACATGCACCTGTTGTGTTTGCATTTTTACCTTAAATGAAGACAAGACACTTCTTTTTATCTTTCGGTGGTATTTATTACACACGTGTGGAAACCTACTGGAAAGTACCAGGGAGACTCCTCGAACAAAGGAATGCATAAGCTTATATGCTGGTGATATTGCTGACAGTGCAAAAATATAAACTTCACCAATTAAAATAGTGCAAAAATACAATTAACCAATCAGTGGTTTACCCATAGGCTTGAAGCAGTTTATATTACTACATCTCTAGGCAGAGAAAAAATTTGGATGCACTTCCATATAAGGCACATTTCCTGCCATCTGACAAGCTCTTGTTTTTCAGTACTGTTCCACTATTCACAGTTTACTTAATAGTTCATAGTTCAAATCAATACATACAGGTTCTCACATACTCAATCTCCTTTGAACACATGCTTTGAATATTCATATTCTACACACCACATGGGTCATATGGAGGTCATATGGGCAAAGATTTCAGGAGGTGTCAGACATCGGACAGCATGCTTCAGTATGCCCAGGGGTGTTGTAGTGAGTGTGGATTTGGACATACCCACCATACAACACACACACATGAACACACTGGGTGCCAGTACTGACATGCATGGGTGCATGTCTGCACAGGTGTGTGGTGGTCAACTGTGCCAGCAGGCTATACAAGGGTAGGTGATGGGTATACCTTGGCATCAGGCCACATGACAATGGCCTGCATTGTGGTTCAGGGCTGTCATTTCTGCATTTGCACACACAGGTGGGTATTGTATCCTCATCCAGTCACCTGGTTGGCTATTGTGTGTGGCCAATTCTGTGCATCCCCTGCCATGTATGTGTTCCTTACTCCATGACATGGATGGTGTCTAGGATGTGCACACCTCCCATATGCATGTACAGTGACATGTGGAACTGTACCTGTGGTGTCTGGCCTATATTGTGAACACAGATTATCATCAGAAGTGCCAGTCTTGCCCACCTGTGGCAGATACTGGTAATGGGCAGCAGGTTTACCCTGCACCTATATTGATAGCATGCTAACAGCATTACCTGGTGTCAGTGGCATCTGCCCATACAGGGCATGTTGGCAGGCATGGTATGTCCATTGTGGGTCACATGTGAAGACACCACAGGTGGTGCAGGTGTCCATTGGAGAACATGGGTGAGGTGCACTGTCTGCATGTACGTGCATATTGGACAGATGGGCAGGGTGACATGCCCTCTCTAGCCCACTGCTATCACTACATAGTTACTATCGGTGGCCAATATGCAGTGTACTATCAACATATTGGCTGTTGCCTAGGCATGTGTGTGTGAATGAGACATGGGTTGAGACTGTGCTCTGGGTAATACTGGGGATGCCAACTGTGATTGTCTGGCCTTGATGTCACATGTATGGTTATGGCTTTGCACCCCAGCCTCTCAGCTATTTTACATGTGCTATCCCAGTATGGTTGCATTGTGATATATCGTATGGCCACCATATAAGAAAGGGGCAGGAAGGCAATGGGAAGGGGAAACAGCAGTAGGAAGGTAATCAAGGAGAACTAGCATAGCTGGCAGGCAAAATGTATCAGAATCAGCCAATTACACAGACAGCAGACCAGACCAGCCCAGAACACTACTATAAAATAAGCAAACACCTTCCCCTCTGGTTTTTTCCACACTCTACACCACCAGTGTATACAAGCGGGGAAATTTTAACAAACAAACCTATAAAATGAGAAGGACTGCAACAGGTAGCATAGAACAACATGTGCAAGAGGCTGAGGGTGGTGAGGATTTGAATGCTGCCAATCAACCCACAGTGAGGAGACGGAGAAGAGTGTACAGACCCAGGGTAACCTATCAGGGTCTACGTGAGCTGGAGATAGTGGAGACCTTTAGGGTGGACAGAGACCTTCTACAGCAAATTGTTGAGCTGTGCCGGCCACACCTGACACACCAACCTGACCAAGGGGAACCCATCCCAGTGGATACTACGGTATGTGTAGGCCTAGGAATACTAGCCACAGGTACCTCCCAAAGCTCAAGTGGGGATATCATGGGGATCTCACAGGTATCAGCATCCAGAGTATTCCACCAGTTCCTGGATGCCATGTCAGCACATGCCAGTGAGCACATATATTTCCTCAACACCTGTGAGGTGTTGACCAGCAATATACGTCTCTTCCACCAAATGGCAGATTACCCTGAGGTAGTGGGTGCTATAGATTAAACGCACATATGCATCAAAGCACCACCCGGTGATCAGGGTGGGGCCTACATCAACCACAGGGGCATCCCCACCATCAACTGCCAAGTCATATATGATGCCCAAAGCATTATAATGAATGTGTGTGCTGGCTGCCCTGGAAGCTATGATGATTCCCTCATATGGCATCTGACACAGCTGTACCAGAGGTTTGCCAATGGGGACATCCCCTACGGTCACCTAGTGGGGGATGCTGGTTACACCCTGGAGCCGTGGCTGATGACATCCATCAGAAATGCACACACCTGAACAAGAATGCCATAATGAGGCACACGTACAGACCAGGCTTATAATAGAGCATGTGTTTGGGATGCTTAGGTCACGGTTCTGGTGTCTGGACACATCCAGTGGAGCCTTGCAGTACTCACCAGCTACATGTACCCAAATCGTTATGGTATGTGCTATGTTACACAATATGATCCTGCAGAAACAGCCCACCACCAATGCAAGGCCTGCACAGGCTCAGCGTGACTCGGAGGAAAAACAACCTGAGCACGCCCCAGTAGGCAGATGGAGACATGCCGAGTATGCCAAGGCTGCGGCAAAGAAACAATGCATAGCACATACACTGACACAGTAGGGACCCAGGAATGATACCTCTCTCTGACTCGCACATACAGTAAAAGGGATGACAAACATGATACCTGTGCTCAACCATTTATAGGGAATGTACTATGTGCATCCAACATAGGCAGCCCTCCCACACCATCCGCAAGTCTGGCACACCCTCAAGGTAAGTCAATCAACCTACCAATTGCTGAATGGTGTAGAATGTGTTATTACCCATATCTAAGGTATGGATGTGAGCATGCATGGGAATTGGGTGGCTGAATGTTATAGCAGCAGACAGTAGAAACCCATAGTGGCACCATGACATCTGTAACACATACTGGAGTCACCATAGTAGCCAGTACTACACAGGGTGACAAACCCCACTGCAGGAAATGTGCTGAGCGAGATGTGTGTCCATATGACCCACACATGCCAGTCAGGGTGGTTCACATACCCAACAACAGTCTCAGTCAGCAGGACAGGTGTAGACAACCCAAACAGACCCTGTGCCATGGCCCCTGAATGATGGCTATGATTAACTTTCTCCCCAGGCCTACACAGACAGACTACAGCAGGACAGGCAGTGAGATGGTAGTTCTGAAGGGTAGGAAGTCAGACAATAATATGTAAGGCAACCAAAGCCACGATCTGTAGTACACTGGTATGCCTCTAGTCAGCATGAAAGTTAACAATACAGAATGAAATAGAGTACCTAACATGCCAGTACAGTCATAGCAAATGTGTACAAGTGTCATGTGTGCCCCCCACATCCTACGTAGTAATGTAATAACAGTCAGGTGTGCCCCCCCAACCCTGTGTAGAATGTAGAAATAGACTAGTGTGCCTCCCCATGTAGTAATGTAATAACAGTCAGGTGTGCTCCCCCATCCTGTGTAGAAACATAGAAATATACAGGTGTGCCCGCCCCATGTAGTAATGTAATAACAGTCAGGTGTGCCACCACATCCTGTGTAGAAATGTAGAAATAGTCGGCTGAACCCCCGCCCCCCATCCTATGCAGAAATGTAGGAACAGTCAATGCCAAATGCTTAATGGATAAACTGCAGAAACAGCATGCCACCTGTCGGTGTACAACACCAAGGTCTACCTGGACTCGATCCACACATTTAATACAGAAGGCCATACTGGGCATGCTCACACACTTAGAGAAATAAAGGCAATGTCAATCAACAACATACTGAAAGATCATACTGGGCATGCTCACACACAAACACATGAAGGCCATGTCTGCAAACACCAGTGGACCAGACATATCTGGCAGTTGCAGTTGATTGTGCAGAAACTCGTCAGTATGACCATGCATGCCTTGCACACACAGTGGATAGGAATACAGACATATATGTAAAGACAACACACTATAATAAGCCAAAGGTAAACATACATAGATGTGTGGAAGAGGGTGAATGTGACAAGGAGCCATTCAGGCCTGTCCCACCTAGCACACAGCCAAAGGGCACCAAACACATGAGGTTCAGCTGTCACTCACTGCAGATACTAGCCACCAGTATCTGTCAGCATTACAGATTATCGGTGCACGTGCCAGCTGTGAAACATGACTGTACAAAGAAGTAGTCATCTAGCAGCTGTATACATGTACCTGTGAGATATGACCCTGTGTGTGCCCGCATGTGGTGTGTCATCCTCTAGATGAATGGGTTATGGCCCATGCACACACACTGCCCACCCCATAGCCCTACTATGACATGCTTGCTGAGGTAATACACTGTGAAATACACCCTTGGGAGAGTTGTAGCCCAGTAGTCTCTGTGGTGCATGCCATAACTTTGTAGTGTGATGAAATAGTTTGGTAGGAGTTCACTTCCCAGACATGGCAACTGGGTGTTTGTGTGTTTGTCTGTGTAGCGAGTAATGCTTTTTAGGATAGTCACACTCCCTACAATCCAAATGCTCATCTTTGGCAAGGCTGCTGATGTCATCCACCTAGAAATACACCTCTGGTAAGGATGAAGCCCAATAAGCTCTGTAGAGCATCCTATAAATGCATATTGCTGTAGTGTGATAAATTAGTTAGGTAGCTGTTCTAATCCTAGACATGGCAAGTGTGTTTGTGTAGAGAGCAATGATTTTTAGGGTAGTCACACTCCCTACAATTCAAATGCTCATGCTTTGGCAAGGCTGCTGATGTCATCCACCTAGAATTACACCTCTGGGAAAACTGTAGCCCAGTAATCTCTGTAGCATGCCCTGTAGCTGCACACTGCTGTAAAGTGAAAAATTAGTTCGGTAGCTGTTTTAATCCCAGATATGGCAAGTTTGTGTGAGTGTCTGTGTAGAGAGCAATGTTTTTTAAGGTAGACACACTCACTACAATTCAAATGTTCATCTTTGGCAAGGCCACTGATGTCATCTACCTAGAATTACACCTCTGGGAAAAATGTAGCCCGGTAATCTCTGTAGCGTGTCCTGTAGCTGTGTAGTGCTGTTGTGTGGTATAGAACTCTAGTAGGGTTCTGTACCCACCCATGGTGATTCTGGATGTTTTGTGTGTGTTCCAATGTCTGTGCAGGGAGCAGTGCATTTTAGGCTAGTCACACTCAATACATTTCAAATGCCCTACTTTGGCAATCCTGCTGATGTCATTCATTGTGATATACACCTTTGGGGAAGGAGTTCTCCACCAATCCATGTGGTGCGTCCTACAACAGCTCCATGCTTTTAGTGTGACAGAGATCTCAGTTAGGGATTCTATACCCACACATGTCAGTTGTGGATGTTTTGTGTGTGTGTCACAGTCTGTGTAGGGAGCAATGCATTTTAGCCTAGCCACACTCACTACAAGTTGAATGTCCTACTTTGCCAATCCTGCTGATGTCATCCAATGTGATATACACCTTTGGGGAAGAGGTACTTCAGTAATCTCAGTGGTTTGTACTGTAACTGTGTAGTACTGCAGTGTAATAAACTAGTTAGGTAGGGCTTCTACTCCCAGACGTGACAGGTGTGTCTGTAACTCGTATACTGTGTAGAGATGGGTGTGAATGTGTGATACCTGGGCCCAATGTAGAGTGGGTTTTGTAAATTTCTTGTATGTTGGCCCTTGTATATATCACAATGTCCACCATACAGGGATAACAGATATGAAATATCCGAGAGGCTGGGGTGCAAATCCATACCCATATATGATATCAAGGCCAGGCAATCACAGTTAGCAACCCCGGTATTACCCTGTGTGAAAGTGGGTGTGAGTGTGTGATACATGGGCCCAATGTGGAGCGGGTTTTGCAAATTTCTTATATGGTGGCTATTGTATATATCACAATGTCCACCATACAGGGATAACAGATGTGAAATAGCCAAGAGGCTGGGTGCAAATCTATACCCATATGTGACATCAAGGCCAGGCAATCACAGTTAGCAACCCCTGTATTACCCAGAGCAAACTCTCAACCCATGTTTCATACACACACACATGCCTAGGCAACAGCCAATATGAGGGGTATTACACTGCATATTGGCCACTGATAGTAACTATGGAGTGATTGCAGTGGGCTACAGAGGGCATGGCACCCTGTCCATCTGTCCAATAGGCACGTACATGCAGACAGTGCACCTTCCCCATGTTCCTCACTGGACACCTGCAACACCTGTGGTGCCATCACATGTGACCCACAAAGGACATACCATACCTAAAAACATGTCCTGTATGGACAGATGCCACTGACACCAGGGAATTAGCATGCTATCAATGTAGGTGCAGGGTAAACCTGTGGTCTATTACCAGTTCCAACCACAGGCGGCCAAGGCTGGCACATCTACTGATAATCTATGTACACAACATCGGCCAGACACCCCAGGTACATTTCCACATGTCACTGTACATGCATGTGGGAGGTGTGCACATCCCAGACACCATCCATATCATGGACTAAGGAACACATACATGGCAAGTGATGCCCAGCACTGGCCACACACAATAGTAACCCAGGTAAATGGATAGGGATATAATACCCACCCGTGTGGGCAAATGCAGAAACCACAGCCCTGAGCCACAATGCTGACCATCGGCATGTGGCCTGATGCCAAGGTATACCTAGCCTTGTATAGCCATCTGGAACAGTCGACCACCACACACACATGCAGAAATGCACTCATGCATGTCAGTACTGGCACCCAGTGTGTTTGTGTGTGTCTTGTATGATGCATATGATCACATCCACACTCACTACAACCTCCATTGGCATACTGAAGCATGCTGTCTGATGTCAGACACCTCCACATACCCTTTGGCCCATATCACCTTTGTATGAACCCTGTGGTGCATGTGATACATGCACAGTATTTTGTTGTGGTAATCTCACTAGTGATGGGTTGTATTCCTGGCCCTGTCAAGTGTGTCAATGTGTGTGTGTCTCTGTGAGAATGTGGCTGTGTTGTCATTGGCAATTGTACATGCAGACAGGCACATATACTACACCTGCCATATAGCTACCATATCCCTGTTGCAGATTTCACTCACCATCACATATACTTTCTGAGGGCTCCACAACATGTAACCTATGTGGTGCATCCAATAACTGCATAGAAATGTGATAGCACAGCATAGTCATCAGGGGTCTGATACCCAGTGCTGGTAGGTGTGTGACACAAACATGCTTAGGTTTTATACTCCCTCCCTTCCCTGATGTGTCTTTGCCATTGTCTGCCTGTCTCACTCCCTCTCTGCTGGATGTGGAGACCTACACCTGCTTTGCTTAGGCAGCAGCATGTGTATTTTCAGTGATGCACATGATTAGTTGATGGCCTCTGCATGAATTGCAGCCCTCCCCTAGCTGATTGCATGTGGAACAGCTCTGGTAATATTTCCATAGCCAATTGCATGGAAACACACTAAAATATCTAGGAACATCATGTTGGTGTTGTCCCTTTTCATTTTCTGCGAGCAGGAACTAGATCTGTTGTTAGGCAAACAGTATCTCAGATGGATTGGGGATGTACCTCTAACAACATACACTGTGGAAACAGGGCAACACACAGGAGGGGAGTGTGCCTGACCTGACTACAGACTGTATGTGCTGCTATACTGCATGTGGAGTAATTTTGGTTTAACAGTGTGGGTGTGGATATGGCTGTCCTACATGTTTTAAAACCTGCCATGTCAGTTCCATGTTTATGAGGAATCCCCATCTGTAGGGTCATCTGCAGACTTAGCAGTGTGTTGTGCCCTTGGTTTCAAGTGTTACCCACATATCATGTATCTGTGAACTACAGAAGGTAGTGTGAGGATTGCAGTCTGTAGATGGAGAAAGCTGTGACAGTTACTGACTTCATATCCCTCATAGGACATATGTTGCAACAAACCCTGTTACACCAGTAAATGTATGAGGTTATCACAGCAACATGTCAATATTGGCCCTATGTATGTGCTTCCAGCCACAACTCTGTCAACCTTTGTATATATGTAGTGCATTAAGAGGTGCATATGTGTTGTACACCATCAATAGTGTCATCATATCTGATAACAAGCCAGTGAGATATCAGAATGCTACACATTATGTACAGTAGGGGTTGTATTTGATGACATAACCTGGACATTCTGTGGTCATTTATACAGTACTGGGGTCTGTGTACCTATGGTGAATGTCGACAGTGTGTGTATTGTTAATATGTTCTTTAGCCTGTGTACAGACTGTGGTAGATGTCTTTGTTATAGGTCCCATCCTATCTGATGTTACATGCTGCTCCACTGTATGCTACCATATTGGCTTGCATGTTTGTAGGGCCATACACACACTTGTCCCATACCACAGACAGCCAGCAAACCAAATCATGTAGCAGCCCAGTATATGTAGGGTTAGTCTGTGAGTGGCATATATGAGGATGGTGTTGAATAGATAGTCCATATACTGTAATATTCTGCTAGCTTACCATATGTGGCTGTGGCTGTGTTCACATTGGTTGTGGTAATGCACTTTCACACAGGTGGATCTTACCCTGTGCTGTGACATGCCTGCACAGCCTGCTATATATGCAGGTACATGCACATTCCCCCATAGGAGATGTAGGCCAGTGTTAAACCAGTCTGCCTGTAGTCTGCACAGTGCATTGTTACATGCCTAGCAGCTTAGTATACTTACCCAGTGAGATGTCATGTGCAGATACTTGCCGGATGTACTGCTGCTGGGCCTCCCTTAACAGTCATGTATGTCAGACAGAGCAGTGGGATGCTATACCGATGTATGTCAATATCTAGTGGGAAGTATGTGGCCATGGCACCCCTGTACCAGTGATTATTATGTGTCAGGCCAGACAGGGGTGTGTGAATGCATAACCTGTGGTGGCATATGTATACAGTTATGTGTTGTACCCATCTACATGGCTGTTAACATCCATATTGTCATGCATGGTACACATGTTTTGCACTAAGGGGTTCTGTGTATACCTCTGGACTGTACAGAGTGTTTCAGAATGTCCACATATATTGGCCAATATCTCTGCTGCAGTCCACAGGGGCATTATGTGCTAGCAGTGATACTTTACTATGATGTCCTTAGAATGTCTGTCAGTAGCCAATGGCACACAAGTGGAAAGCAGATGTGACCTCCCACACACACCATGTCTGAGACAACAATCCCAATTACAGTAGCAATAGTCTACTAATATACCTGTTATACATATCTAACATTCTCTTGCACTACAAAGTTAAGACTATAGGGGCTGGGGTAGGGCTACTCTTCATGTCCAGGACATATGGTGAAAATATAATTATCCACATATCTATATATATGATTACACATATACATATCAACATATATAGATGGGTATGTATATCTATATAGATATACATATACACACCCAGATATATACATATACAGAGCAATATATGTCTACACATATACAGATAGTGATAAATATGCACATATATTTATGGATATCTATGGATATATCGACAGTAGTAGATATATCAGAATAGATATGTATGCACAGGTCTACTTGAAAACACAGACATGCCAAAACAAAGACGACAAGAACACTGACACCGGAAGATCGACAACTGAGATGACCAACAGTTTAAAAGCCCGACACTGAGAACACCGACATGTTAAGGAAAGTGTGTGATAGTGACAGACTTTAGGGTTAGGGGCAGGTTAAGTGAGTTAGGTTTAGGGCGCGGGTTAGGAGAGTGTGCAATAGTGACGGACCTTAGGGTTAGGGTTTGGGTTAAGGTTAGTGCATAGATAGTTGTGTATGTAAGGTTTAGTGTAGGTTTGTAAGGTTTTTGGTGTGCTTGTGTTGTGTGTGTGTGTGTTTTTCGGAAAAGGTATTTGTTTTGTTTTGTTGATTGTCGGGATTGTGGTTTGTCGGGCATGTGAAGTTTCGTGCTTTTGAACTGTCGGTTTTGTGGTGTCGGTTATCTCGCTGTCTGTGTTTTGGCGTGTTGGTGTTTTCAAGTAAACCCGTATGCACATATAGTTACAGACATATGTGTGTGTATACCTGTGTATGTGCATGTAGACATTTATACACCTATGATATGTATACAACCATATAGCTGTCATGAATAAATGTCATGGTTGTGTATACCCTCCCACATGTATGCCACCGTATGTATCTGCTATGTGTACATTATAATAAAACAACATACGTGATGCAACAGTCATCTTAATAACAAGGACTACACAATCTAGGAAGTAAAGGCAATTGTTCAATACTACTCAATATGTGTAATGACGGCTATATTGGTAAAACAACAGGTGTTTCCATAGTGGTTAAGTGCTGCGACTTTAGTATAAAGGGTCCTGAGTTCAAGATCCTGCAAGGGCTGTTTATTTTGTTGCTGGGCAGAAGAAGATCTGTTGGATACAGAGTGGTTAAGGCAGTGTTTGTGCAATGTAAGCCACACATGTCAGTATTATGACATTGCTAGGTAGGAGTCTAGTCCCAGTGTTGGCAAGTAACAGTGTGCGTGTATGTGGATGGGTTACAGGGTATACACGCCTCAGCAGGCCACCTGTCCATATGGCACAGGCAATACCCGGTACAATAACATGTGAAATGTGTTCGACTGTACCCCAGATATGTCACTGCCATGGTGTCAGCACAGTGACATACCCCATTGTGAAATATTCACACAAAGTAACACAGGCTGAAATCCACTGATCTAAACACGAAAATTTATTCAAAACATGAAACAAAGTAAGCGCTTTTGTCTGGTATATATAACCAGACTTCTTCAGACAACGAAAAACTGTATGCAAAGCAATTTATATACATCAGAGTCACAAGTGGTCACACCCCACTTAAACTTATGAGCTCAAAGAAAAGAAAAACTTTTTGTGCTAACCAAAATGCATGATGCAGCTAAAAAAGCATCTCATGTAAATCACTTTGTAGAATAAAAACATACATATGTATCTGTTCTAAAATCAGAAAATTTGTCATACAATAAATAGCCTAAACCTACATGGTATGAAACATTTTTTAAAAATGCATACATATACAAATAATTATGCTAACATTATTATGCAAAAAAATATTAAAACATATAGTTCTAAAAAAACATTACCTATCAAATACTTTTAATTTTAACTTGCTTGCATTGGGCAATATGACTGCAGACCATCCTCATGCTGACACCTACACCTACAACACAAATGCATCTCATTTTAGAGACCCCAACCAACTTTTGTTACTAACAGTTAGAAGGCATCATTGCAGGATGGCTACACTACCTGCCAAATATGTCTCACACTCTACTCAGTACAACATGTTACACTGCAGGACTGTGGTACACTGGTGTACAGTCACTGTGTGCATCATAACCATATCAGCCTGTCTCTGCATCGATGGTATGGATGACAGGGATGGGTCACAGGTATCATCATATGCACAGGTCATCCTTGTGCTGACACATGTACACCTACAACACAATTGCATATAATTTTAGAGATCACAACCAAGCAGTGTTACTAACAGCTAGAAGGCATCATTGCTGGATGGCTACACTACCTGCCAAATATGCCTCAAACTCTACTCCCTGCAACATGTTACACTGCAGGACTGTGGTACACTGGTGTACAGTCACCATGTGCATCAGAACCATATCAGCCTGTCTCTGCATCGATGGTATGGATGACAGGGATGGGGCACAGGTATCATCATATGCACAGGGTGTGGTGTTGGTCTGCCAGAGGCTGAGGGTGGGACATACATTTGACACCATGTGTGTGGATGAGTGGTGTACTCTGGGGAGTTGGATGAGGTGATGTGGTGTGTGTAGGTATAAGGTTGCCCTAGGTGTGTTTACATAGTGTGTGGGTATAAATGCACACAGTTCTGCCTTGTGGCTGCCCTAAACAGGTGTTTATGGACAGCTGTAGACCATACCTGGCAGAGTGTGCAGTTCACTGCCTCCAGCCACAGACACATGGACTGTGCCTGCCAGGGGTTCCGCAGGCACATCCAGTTACAGGTGTTGAAGTGCTACTCTTACCTGCTGATGACATTTGTCCGCTGATACCATGTCCCTCCTGGTACTGGGCAGGACCATGTGCACATGGCCTGCTGTGGTGTGGTGTGGAAAGCACACCCCTGCACTGCCGGGGCTGCTACTGCCACTACAGGAGCCCCTTCATGTCCTAGCACACCCACACTGACTGACAGCTGTTGGTGTTGCTGGCCCATGTCCATGCGGGCGTCACTGCATCCCCAACACATGTTGAAGCATGGACAGACCACAGCTGATGAAGGCCATCATCTCATCATGTCATCTATCCGCTTGCTCGGTAGAAGCACGGATGGCACCCAACAGTTTACGGAGGTTGTCGCTTACAGATGCGAGAGCAGCCCTCTGCAGCCTAAGGCCCTGTCTGGTGTAATGCTCAGTACATGCCTGTGCTACCATTACAGCCTGAAACATGCTTTTGCTGGTTGCAGCTATGTCACCTATGCCATGGGCATGATGTCCAGTGGCCCTAACATGAGCACCCTGGGACATCCGTCTATGTGGCAGCCTGCCGGACATCTGGCTATGCCTGCTGCAACTGGACACAGTAGGCATGGTTACCACACATTCCTGTGCACTGACACTGAATGTCAGCTCTCTCTCTGCTATGGCCACTGGTGATGGGGTGTGTATAGGCACTGTAACTGTGTGCGGGAGTGGTGTAGCTAAAAGGGATATTTCAAATGTTGGTGCAGTGTCGTCCCCTGAAAACCCCACCTGTGCCTCAACATTATTATCATCATCATCATCATCATCATCATCGGTGTCTGTATGGACACCTACATCAGATTGGATGCAGTAGGAACCCTGACCTACCTCGCCACCTGTGGGGGAAAACAATAAATGCACTTTAAAACCTGCACAGCATTGCCTAACAGTACACACACACACACACACACACACGCACACACGCACACACACACACACACACACACACACACACACACACACACACACACATCCATAATACCTACCTGTCCATGACTTTACAGAGAGTCCTACGTATATGTCCATGTGTTACCCCATCCTGCATCACACTTGTTAACATATACACATTGATACCATCATTAACATCACAGTCCTCTAAATGCCCACAAAAGCGGCCACAACACAAGGCCTGTTGCTATATTACCTGCCTGACCTGTGTGTAGTATATTTACATGGCCTCAATGCTGTCATTCGGTATGCACCCTCTGTATGGCCGGAATGATGTGCATGGCCTCTATATGTGTGGGCTACTATGTTGTACCCATAATAGCTCCCACTGGTGTGTCATGTGTATGCAATACTCAGTAAATGCCAGATATGCTGCTTTCTCGGCCCATCATGTGTCAGCTGTAATATTTGGATACACTCCCTGGTGTTGACTATTACTTCCCCAATGCACCTGTAGAGCTGCATACGTGGGTTGTAGGTGACCTCTCTGCTGCAATATTAAGTGTGTACCTGGAGTCTACCTTCTCTCTGGATGCCTGTTCCATGCTACAGACCATATTATACTATTTGATGTCCAGTGAGTACATGACAGTTATTTCTGGTGTGTAATGTGGCACTCCATGTCCACGTACTGCACAGTCCCAAAGGGGGGTACAGCAATATGAACACCCCACAATCACACATGTGCATACATGGCCACACACACAAACATACACATGCATACACGCATCATACATGCATCTACCTCCCACCACTTCACCAAAGTGACCCTGCAGGTAAACTAACTAACCACCAGGATGCACACACACACATACACACACATACAGGTGAGGTTGCACAATAATCGTACACACAGTCCTTCTATTACCCATCTGCCAACATGCAGAACTTATGGTACAGAACAGCATGCAGTTCAGCTATAGTCAAGCCATGCTAGCAGTGGTATACATATGTATGATGCATGTGCTGTGACTAGGTGATGCCCCTTCCCCTGGACACCACTGCACCCATGTACACAGTATTTCTGTGAACCTGTTCTGCACCCTGCCATGTACTGTGCACCACAACTCACAGGTGTACAACCCATTACAGAATGTGTAGTACTGTGTCAGTTATGTCAGCTGTACCTCTCACAGCCCCTATGTGTTTCAGCAACACATACCTGGGATGTGTGGACTGTTGTCATTGGTGAATGCCTGGTGCCTGATTTACAGCTGTCACCATCAACAAACCATGTATGACCACTGCAGAAATGCTTACACTGACAACCATCAGAGCATACCATGGCTATGGGGGGTGTACACATCTTTACTGATTTTGCACACACATCCTTGATCTGCCATGGGACCACAGCACTGCATATCTTAGCAGTACACAAGCCTGGTATGTAACATATGTCCTGTACTTTCACATGCAGTGTCTACAGATTGTGTTAGGTGTGCAGCTGCTAACCACAATGCATACACACCATATGGGCATATGTGTGCACACCCTTATCATGACAGTTTATCACAACTCTTGTTGTGTGTGCTACAGCAGTCACCGGTCATGGCAGGGGTATACCGGCGTGAGCCTTCTGCAATTGCCAGTGTATGTTCAGCCTACCCTACACATGTCCCCCTATTCTGCATGATTGCAAGGTCTACTCATGTGCACATCCCATGGTGTTCACACAATGCCGTCACTATTGCAGTGTGGGTAGGGTTACAGCTGCCACATGTCCTGAACCTGACTATATGCAGATAGAGCCATTCCTACCATCCTTAGGATCCCTGCTGCAGTGCACTGGTGTGTCATGCTGAGATCCCCCTCAGCTTTTATGCAGATGCATGATAGGTAAGCCCTACACATTTGTGTCAGCTTGCAGTGTCCTGTATACTGAACACCAGATATTGCCGCCTAGACCCAGCTGATAATGTAGACTACTGTAATGCCTTATGCCAGAGTGTATCTCTGGAGCATTTGGCATTGTCCTACAGGTATATACACTGATGTTGCACTATATATGGGTGTTGTTCAGAACATGTCGCTTCTGTAGACCTTGTCTACCAACAGTATGTTACTCCCTGTGGACACAATGACAGGATGTTAGTTGTCATGCAGGTGTGTGGCATACCCTTTCAATACCCCATCATGGTCGCCCCTGTGAGACTGTGAATTTCACAGCAACAATACATGCACATGTACAGCATGCATTCAGGGAAGGTATGTTAGATGTGTGCATGGACTATACCATCACCATTACATGTCCGGTGTGTTGGCATGCATCTACATAAGACATACTCGTCAGTTCAGGCTGCTGCCTTGTTGTTACCCCGGAGGGATCTACATAAGAGGGTGAGAGATGCAATGTCAGTGGCCACACCTGTGGCACTGCTACAGGCTGGGTGCAGAACTACCATACATCAACGGTGAATTACCACAATTCTACCACATCTGAACATCTGTTTATCACTACAATGCAGCAACACAATATATCTATGACATGTCAGATATGCATGATCTACCTGTACCACTGTGGATATCTACACAACAGTGGTCTACTGATGTGCCCTGTGTCCTTACCTGCATGATCCTAGGCTGGTGTGCGGGTGACACCCACCTCCATGAAGGGGTCCAGTGGTTGTTGGTGTTCTGGAAGGGTAGGTGCATCGAGGCTGGCCAGAAGCTTCTCCACACATATCGGGGGGATGGATGGCATAGCCCCCCCTGTGGTGAGGTGATCCCGCTAGACTGCGGTAGCACGCCGATGGGCATTGCGAAGTAGGGTGCTGCAATGATGCCGGACCTGCTCATAACTATGGTTATGCAGGCAGACATCATTGACCCTGTAGATTAAATCATTCCACAGGGTGGTCCACTCCTTTTGATCATGGGCTGTCCTGCCAAAGAGAACCTGGTAGTGCTGTACGAGGTGGTTGAGGAACTCATTTTCATCTGCTGAATACACACGTGACCTGATGTGTGACATCTTGCCTGAAAGACATGAAGATGGAAACAGGCCTGAGCAACTCATATGGCAAGGTTACCACAGTTTGTAATACACATCTCTGTCATCCCCCCACCATATCAGCTTCAACAGCCTGTACACACAACTCATTAGGTATGGCTACAGCTTAACTACCATTTGGACAGATTGTGTATTGTACCACACCTTCTGCTATGTGATTGTAGCCATGTCCCCTGTGTGGACACTAACATTGCTGGCCTGTTACAGACTATTCACTTGCATGCCATTGTCAGAGCCACTATGGTTACATATATGCCAGTGGTATGACTGCTCTGAGATTGCTGCACATCTGACAGTCTTTGTTATTGGAGGGATCTGTGCATGCTGTTGGACATGTACCAGGATTGTGTAGACTATTACTACCAACAAATGTACTATAACAGTGACACAATAACATGTATATGTTCTATTGGCCAGTTGATCCACCTCTCCACACCCATCTGACCAGGATACCTGGCCACATCACGTGTGTGTGTCAACCTGGGGCCTCCATGTGTACTGTTACAGCAATACCATCGGGTGGAACCACCAAGGGGAAGTTGCCCCCTCAGGTCACACACCAACATGTTCCTGTCCCCTGAGCTCAAGTCTCGGGTCTGTTCCATACCGGGCTCCACAGAAACATGAGGGATGTGCTACAACAGACTGAAGCACCCAGTACACATTCATATGGCCAAAATGCTCCTTCTGCTCAGCCTACAGACCTGGCACCTTCAGGACGTGGACTACTGCTGTGAGTGGCAGTTAGTGGGAGCCTTGTTCCCATTGTGCCCATATTTGGGACCATGGGGCATCCACATCACAGACCACACACACCATCCATGGTGTTTGCCCACCACATGTGTCACATACCACCCCTGTAGACTGTCCTCTATATCTACCAATCCTGACCACCTCCATGTGTGTGTCTGCCATACTTTCCCATATTCCCATTGCATACTTCACAGATGGGGGCAATGCGGTGCTAAGGAGGGATTAAAATGTGACATACCCATCCATGGTGCACACACTGCCAGCTGCAGATATCTGTATGTATTGCTATGTGTGCTGCTGCCTCACACATAGCGCACATCACTGTGGTAGTGATGTAGGGGACATGTCTTTACAGGCATATCTGTTTGTGTGTGTGTTTGTACATATGTAGACATGTGCATATAAGTATATATCTATATATGTGTAGATATATGTGAATTCATATATATGTGCACATATATATGTCTACACATGGGTATATGTATATTTCTGGACGTACATGCTGATATACATTTATCCTTATATATTATATATGTGACATATGTACACATATGCATACCTATATATGGGGTACATTCAGACATCAGCTCCACAATCTCACAACACCTTCCTGCACAGCTGCACAGTTTTGCCTTGCTACAACACAGACAGGTGCCACATATGGACATGGCCTGATATTAGTGGGATATATTTGGGACCTGTTGGGGGGTTGGGAGGGTGGCCTAATGGTTAAGGTGTTTGCCTTACAAACACAAGATGCAGGGTTTGAGTCTCACAAGGGATAATTGGCTAGGCTTAAAATGGCTCGAAAGGGCAGTTAGCCTAGTACTAATCTATGAACCTATGAACCTGTTTGCAGGTAACCCTATTACACACCTATGGCATTCTGGCTTGCTACATTACAGATTCACCTGTGTATCCTGCCAGTGGTGGTCCATGGTTCCCACATGTCCATCATAGTGGCATTACTTCCACCACCAGCTATTGGCCAAATCATGTACATAATCCCTATTACACAACACACACTATTATGGCTTACATCTTGTCTGTCAGTGCTGACCTGCACAGTTAACAGCTATGACCCACTACCCACAGGGACAAACACTATTGTCCATAGTAGTTGTTCAGCTGAACATCATCACAACAACACCTGATGGCACATGTAACTCATTCCACATCATCTATCACATTACGATGCAACAGGTGCTACATTCTAATACATGTACATATACTTCACATACCTGTTGTGGGAATGATGTATTTATGAATGGCACCTGCCTAAATGCCTTTGTTTTCAGTCTCTCTCTCTCTCTCGCTCTCTCTCTCATCAATGAACTGAGCTGTGTGAGGTACATTGCAGCCTTACTTTAGTAGGCGATGCACTTGATCAGGTGATGGCCTCTGCACCAATCAGTGTCCTACACTTGCTAACTGTGTGCAGCTTGCTGTGTAGTACTTCCAATTACCACTGTCATGGCAACCACCTACTATAAATCCCTACATCATGTGAGCATGGTCCCTTTACCTTTCCTGTGTGATGGACATCCTTTCTGTGTGTGGGCATCAGTGTTACAGATAGCAGGTAGCAATCCCTCTTTCAGGGGTACTGGCACACTCAGGCCAGCTACATATTTGTTGGAGGTTCCAGAACTACAGACAGAATGTGAGTAGAGTTGTGTTATGCTTTTTATAGTACTAGTGTTACAGGGTGTGTGTGTACATACTAGTTTACCTTGGAATGCAGTCTGTCTGCATAGCTCTCAACTATGGGCCTATCCTCTTGGTGGCCAGAGGTGTGCCTATCATGTTTTTTCTGTCCACCACACAGGTCCTGTGTCAGATATTTCATTGGCAGTGTGTGTGTTGAGTGCTATCAGTACATGGCTACATCCATTTATGTTTTAATCTCAATTCCCTGGCTAAGGGTATGCTGCAGACTATCCTGTAACACCAGTGACTTGCTTTGTGTATGGCAACAGTTTTCCACATATGGGCATGTGTTCCAGCCTCTGTCCTCCACCTACATACCAACATACCAAACTTTGCACATATGACATGCTGTCAGGGGGGTTTCTGTAGTAGGCTGTGTGTATATCACACTGCCATTGCTGCCATCAGTCCACAGTTGTTGTATCTCACACACATACAGTGGGGCTGGGGCCATATATGTGTGGGCTTCACCTGCACAATACATGTGTGCCCTTATGCACTCCAATGGCCAGTCTAGGGGGGTGCACCATAAATGACCTAGGCTGTTATAAAATGTGGGGGTATCAGGGGTGAGCTGCCTTAAGGTATACTTCACTTATATTTACATTACTCACATAATTTGGGTTAATGCAGGTATACTGCCTCCTGCCATACAGACTGTTCTGTTTGTCAATGTGCTTGTGATGGTGTCAGTTATGCCTTGTTATGTTACGGTTCCACCCCATTTGGTCAAATGAAGTCTTTACCATCTAGTGATTTTGTACAGAGTGTAGACAGTGGCTGCCAAACTATACACCTGCATTACATACTGTTGGTTGTTTGGTATCCTGTGGCCCAGTCTGTCTTTACTATTGTACAATTTGAAGGCCTTGGCCTGGGACAGCAACAGTTGTGAACCTTTCCACACTACTGTATTAGTATAACTGTTTCACAGTTGCATTATTCCGTTTATATGGATGTCAGCGTCTGAACAGCTATATGACATGGCATATAGAACTGTAATAGTACACAAATAAAGGTTTTCCATTACTGCAAACTTGTGTGTGGTGTTTTTTCTATGACCTCTCTGTAGGTATATGTTTCAGGCAACAATTGTAATTTGTATGGGTGGCCCATACAGTGTCCATTGTTCAGGTGTGAACTGTAGGCTTAGTGGCTGTTCCATATTGTGTGCACCTTCTACATATGTATCTTGCTGTACATATGTCTGTGTGTGTATGTGTAGTCACATGTATATCTAGATATGTATATCTGTATCTGCATATATGTGTCTGAGTATATGTATCCTGGGGATTTTCATAGCTTCCACATTTTACATTTTCTATGGGAGCCAGACTGTACTGCATGATATGTTACCAATACCAGCCTCACATCTTACAGGTGGGTTGTAGTACTGTTAACATCTTGTGCCCATGTCATGTCAGGTCCTGCTTATGGGATCTGTAACACTTGGCAGTGTATTGCTGGGCAGACGTGCTTGGCTATGGTTGTGAGGGTATGCCTATTCATACATGACGTAAATTGTTTGGGGTGTCTCAATCCCACTGACGGTGCATGTGGACATATTTGTTTTGTTAATCTACCATTGCTATCTAAAGATGTGTGGTCATATATATATATATATATATATATATATATATATATATATATATATATATATATATATATGGTTTCATATTTGGGGAGGTAGATTGGGTAGGTTAACAGACAAGACATGCAAGATGCATACAGGGGCAGTATATGACACATGTGGGGGTAAACACCTTGGACGGGGAGGGGTGTTTGGAAGTCGCAAGCCCAGGAACCCTCAAATGGAAACAGTGCGACTGAGGTCCCCACTCTTGGGCAGCCACCACTGCACCATCACAGCCCCAGAGGTGGCTGTGCTGGGGGCTGGGTAGGAGGGGCAGGCTCACCCTTTAATTGCACCATGTGGCCCTCAAGCTGGCATAGCTTGTCTCAAATCCCCTTGTCGAGCTCTCTATGCACCATGGCAGGTACCTCTCCACCCCTCTCTTGGAGGGGCAGAGCCCCATCCCCTGCGGCAGTTCCACCCAAAAGTGGTGCAGGACAGATGGAGGAGGAGATCCCAGGTTGGGCCCCAGATGTGCTAGTGCCTGGTGCCATGGCCAGCTGAGGTGGAACAGGTGGGTCCGCTGAGACCGGCCTTCCCATACAAGCTATGGTGTTGCAGTTTTAAGGAAGATATCAGTTAGTAATAGTCAACAGCATTCAGGATTAGTTATAACAGCATGCATAGGTATTTCCATTAACCCAAGACACCAGATTTACAACAGTTGCAGAGCAAGCAGAGCACATGCATATATGGGACAACAGTGGCCATTACAACAGCATACAGGTTTCATTGAGGGCAACAGGCCACCAATATGGGAGTATTTTAACATGGCACATGCATAGAGGTGCAGCGGTAGCGTTGTTGCCTCACAGCAAGAGGTTCTCCCATTCGATTCTTGGATGGAGCACCTTCTTTGTGGAGTCTGCATGTCCTCCCCGTGGTCGAGTGGTGTTCGAAAGTCATGTGTAGAATGGGCGTGCCTTCGTTGAAGGTTGGGCATTGAGCTGGCACCTGTAAAAAAAATCTACTGCCATTGATTAGTGGACCGGAGTTCCTCTGTGGCAAACCCTAACCAGAAAAAGCCAAAAGAAGAACAACATGCATAGAACCAAATGTGAATATTTATAAGCCAATAGGACATATGTCCCAACAAAAGTTTGGAGTTTACACGTACCCTATGAGGTGTGTCATTAGGTTATTGTAGCACATATAGTGGGGGTGAGAGAGAGAGTTCAATTAACAACTAATATACCCCTGTAGTTTTCACAACTTTCTTAGTCACTGCAGTGATCTGTCCCTTACATGTATTACTGCACTACCCAATGCCCTTACTTTGTACAATGGTATGTTTGTAGATTATTAGCTACATGGACTGTGTCTTACATATAGTCTACATCTCTTACCTGGTATAGCTGTTGAGAAAATCACTGTTAGCACTACCTGACAATTACTACACATACTCCCAGATTCCATGTTTGTAGACAAGTATGTAAGTGAACTGTGTTGTACCTACAGTCTAAACCTCTTACCTGTTATAGCTGTGGAGAAAATCTTTGTTAACACTAGCTGACAAATTCTACACATACTCCAGGATTCCATGCTTGTAGATAAGTATATAAGTGAACTCTGTTGTACCTACAGTCTACACCTATTACCTGTTATAGCTGTGGAGAAAATTTTTTTTTTCCAAATATTTTATTGATTTTCAAAAAGACAAAACATAATTTCTACTAGAATACAAATGAAACAAAGACAAACTATATGCAATATGTACATATGGCCTATATAAAAAAAAAATAAGAATAACTTAGAGTTAGAGAGAGGTAGTTACACATAAGAAAAAATCAGTGTAATTACTCCAAGTACTAAGAAGATGTGGAGATCTTTAAAGTCTCAATGAGAGAAAAAAACTTTCTTCCAAGGATTGTTGATCCATTTATTAGGGAAGATTCTTGTTTCTTTTACCTTTGTTTCCATATGTACTGTTTCTTCTAGTAGAGTCATAAATTCTTGAAAGTTGGGTTCAGATGAAGTTTTCCATTTTTTTGTAATACATTTTCAAGCAATTGCTAGTATAGTCAATAGTAGATACAAATACGTTTTGCTTATAACATTTATTTCAGTTACATTCAGAAAAAATATGGATTTGTTTAGTATGAAAGAATCTGAAAAAATAGCTTGAAGGAAATTTCCAATCTCCTCCCAGAATTTTTTAAATTTTGATACACTCAAAAATATATGAATCCAATCAGCATTACAATTCTGAGAACATCTCCAACTAAACAATTATTTAGAAGAGTCCATTTTAGATATCCTATTGGGGTGTAAAATGCCCTGTGTAAGAATTTCCATGAAAAAATCTTCCGAGCTTGTAGATTGGAAGTTAATTTAATAGAATACAATAAATTAATTTTGTTTTCAGAGGAGAGATTAATCTGATGACCTTTAGTAATAAAGTTCCAGAAGTTTTGTTTTGAATTAACTTTGTAAATTATTAAGTTTTTATAGAGCAATGAGGTTAAATTAGACCAATTATGATTATTATAAACCATTTCTTGGATAATGGAAATTAATTTTGGTTCAGAACTAAAGGAGGAATTATTGATTATTCTGTATAACTCTTGAGCATGAAATAAAATGCTTTGAAGTATAAGCCAATCTGAATTTGGAATATCAAAGGTGTTTATTATTTGTTGTATGTTTAAGACTAATGAGTTCCTAATACAATCTTGCCAACAAGTAAAATTTTCTAGTTCCCAATTATTTATAATGTTTTCATGTAATTTGTTGGGAAAGTTTTTAGTTATTTTGAAAGGAATTAAGAGTTTCCACCATAATTTAATGTCTAAGTTTGAGTTTTTGAAAGATCTAAATGAGTTGTAGATGTAGTTTATGAAGACTGAATTGGTGGATTTCGAAATGTTAAATTGTAAATTAAGACATAATATTTTCCAAAATATATTTATTTGATCATTTGAAAGAGTATTTTTGTGAGTTTATTCTCATTAAAAAAAATAGAAATATGAAGGGATTTCCAAGCTGATGAAATTTTTGGATCTATCCAGTTGAAAACTATTTTGAATATAGAAGCCTTAATATATGTCTCTAAGTCTGGAAAATTAATTCCTCCCATTTTCCAGGGTCTAATATGGTGAGCATAGGCTATCCTGTTTTGTTTAGGGAACCAGAGAAAATTTTAAATAATTTTATTTATGTCTTGTAATTGTTTTTTATTAGGTAGCATTGGAATGGCTTGAGCTATATAGTTTATTTTTTGGAAATAATAATACCATCTTTATTAATTGAAGTCTATCCTCAAACTTTAGGAATAATTTATTCCATTTGTCAGTGAGTAGTTTTATGGTATTTAAGATTTTTTTATAGTTTGTAGATGGAGTGTTATTAATATTGTCATCAATAATAATTCCTAAGTAATTTATAGAAGAGACATGTTTTCCTATTAAATGGACTGGAGTTATGAAAGAATTTTGTTTTTTATTTAAATGCATATATGAACTGTGGTGGTGGTGCTGTGGTAGCGTTGTAGATAGAGTGTTATTAATATTGTCTTCAATAATAATTCCTAAGTAATTTATAGAAGAGACCTGTTTTCCTATTAAATGGACTGGAGTTATGAGTTTATTTAAATGCATATATGAACTGCGGTGGTGGTGCTGCTGTAGCGTTGTCGACTCACAGCAAGACATTGTCCATTCGATTCTCAGCTAAAGCGTTTTCTGTGTGGAGACATGCATGAAGGGGCATACCTTTGTTGAAGGTTGTGTGCCAGAGCTGGTAACTCGGCACGTAGAAATCTTCTACCAATCATTAGCTGACCGGAGTTCCGTTGTGGCGACCCCTAACCGGGAAAAGCCGAAAGACACAAACACAAACAAAATTTAAATGCATATAGTTAGATTTAGATTCACTTATACATAAACCTGAGCTATCAGAGAACCTTTTAGTATGAAGATCTAACTCTTTAAGAGATTCTTTTGAGACACTCAGAGTTAAAAGTATATCGTCCGCAAAGAGCATGATTTTGGAATTAAATTGATCATAAACATCTATACCTTTAATTTTTGTGTTTTGACGTAATGTAATAACAAATAATTCTATTGCAAGAGCGAATAAAATGGGTGACAAAGGACAGCCTTGCTTTGTACCTTTGAGTATTTTAATGGGTTCTGAAGTAAAAGGGCCTAGTTTTACATACGCAAGATTATTTGTATATAGATTTTTTATCAATGTAATGAAATGAGATGGAAAATCAAAGATTTCTAAAGCTTTGAAGAGATAATCCCATTTCAGTGTATCAAAAGCTTTTTCAGTATCGAGAGCTATTAGAAGAGCTTCTCGATTGTCCCTATTTAAAATGTCGATAATGGACAGTATTCTTAAAATATTATCGTAAATGTGCCTATTGTGAATAAAACCAGACTGATCAGAATTTATAATATGTGTTAAGGATTTTTTAATTCTATTTACAAGAATGGATACAAATATCTTGCAGTCATTATTTAGCAAGGAAATTGGTCTATAGGAACTACATTGTTTTGGATCTTTATTTTCTTTTAATATAGGAGTGATTAGGGAATATTTCCAAGTAGGAGAAATTAAATTATCGGTTTGAATTACATTTAAGGCTTTATGGAAAATTGAGATGGCTGAGGGAGGGAATAACTTATATAGTTCCATTATAATTACATCTATCCTGGGAGCTTTATTATTTTTGCTTTCTTTAATTTAATCAACTACTTCTTTAAGAGAAATTTGTTTTAAGATCTTAGATTTTAGTTTATCTGGAATTTTATTTATTTTAAGTAAACTTTTATCTACATCTATATGTTGAAATTGTACTGAATTATTGAGTTGGTAGTCAGAGTAATGATATTTAAAGTCTTCAAGATTATCACTAATGTCTGATACCATTTTATTATTTTTACCTTCATGAATGATTTTTGTAATATTGTTATCTGAGGCTTGTCTTTTAACTCTCATTGAAAGATTATGTAGATGTTTGGGCGACATTGAGTGTGAGTTGATTTTTAATTTTTCTAATGCCAAATTTGTTTTATGAGTTAATATTTCATTGTATTTGTTATTTAAGTATGTAATTGTTTTCTTTTTTGTTTTTGGATGTTGTGAATTATCTTTATTAATAATTATAAGCTTATTTTGAATATTATGAAGTTCCAATTCCCATTCTTTAGTCTTTTTTTTAAACTAAGCTAGAATTTTACCAAATAAGTAAACTTTTAGTGTATCCCAGAGAATTGTCAAACATATATCATTTGATTGGTTAATGTCAAGAAAGTTTTGAATTTCGTGATCTGACCATGGCTTGAATTGTGGTAGTTTGGTGATGTATGCTGGTATCCTTGTTGTGAAGATCAACCTTTTAAAATTAATTTCAAGTTTTAAAACAAGTGAATTATGATCCAAAAAGGGGCAAAGGATTATAGAAAAGTTAATCATTTTCATACTTAAATCTTGAGATATATAAAGTTTATCAGTTCTGGTTTGGGTGCCAAATCCATAATCACTATGAGAAAAGGATAGTGAGTTAGGGTCTTTATAAGTGTAGGTGTCAATTAGATTTAGGTTCTTATACCAATTTCTTAGAGCTTTTCCTAGAGAAGTAAGACGGAAGTGCTTTTAATTTGAGGTGTCAGAAATGTCTAAAGTACAGTTGAAGTCTCCCCCTAGAATCAAAATATCCTTATAAACTTTGTTAATTAGTTCTAAATGTTTCCTAACAGTTCCTATCCATATACCAGGAAACCAATAGGTGTTAACAAGTGTCCATATTCTATTATTAAATCTAATTATTACAATTGAAAGAAGACCTTCTTTTTCTTCATACTTATAAATAATTTGGGGAATGATGACTTTTTCCTCCAAAGTATTAAAACTCCTCTTATTTTTTTTCTTGTATGATGAGCAAGATAGATTTATATATTCCGATGGATTCCAATTAAAGTTATCATCTGATTTTAGATGGGATTCTTGAATAAATACAACCTGAATTTTATTTAGTTTCAAGTATCTAAGGAAAATGGATCTTTTCCTTGGATTGTTTAATCCATTAACATTTAAGGATAGTAAGGTTAAATCCATCAAGTATGACTTTCTTGTGAGTTAATTGAAGTTTTCATGTTTGGTATTGACTGGATGATAAAGAGTGTAACTCTATCTAGAAAAAAAATGTGTGAAGTAGTTAGTTTAGTTCTCCCTAACAAATTGTATAAAGTTTTATTAGAGGTAGGCCAATAAAATGAAGATTTGAATACTGAATAAAAAATAAGTAAGAATAACCATATTAATAAAGAGTTTATTGAAAACTTTAACCATCATGAAGTGACATGCACTTCTAATCTGTGTGAACATATAAGTTCAAACAGATTAACCTTTATGACAAACAAAAAGTGATTAACGACAATAACATGTCTGAGCTCCAGTATGAGTTAATAGGAGATCTTAAATTAATTTATATCTCCAATTTTGTTGTTAGAATTGGATGAATAGATGAAATTTGTAATACATAAAGGAAATCGATTTGAAACTGATATAATAGAAGCAGATTATTCAAAACAATTGTTAATGAGAGAAAATACAATTTTAAGTAATTGTAAGTGTATGGAGCAAAGGAAAATTTCTTATAATAAAAACATTAATACTAAGTTATAAAATATTCAAAGTAGAAAGAAAGTCAAAGTATAATGACTGATGAAACCTATTTAATGATAAATACTGTAACCAAATAAAATAGTCATAGTTTAGTAATAAATAAATAGATGCATAAATAAACATAAATACATACATTTTCCATATTATCTACTTTGTCAATGTCTTAACTATTTCAAATTAAAGAATATACTAGCCATTAACAAAGTTAGTATAAGTAAGTTCATTTACTAGAGTTGAAATTAAGTATCTAACGATGACTAAGAAAATCCCTTCTGTCTTTTGAGTCCACTATACAATAAAAAGACTATAGTTTTGAACATATTGTGGGAATTAAACTTGTAAACTTTTAATATTTAAATAGTATAGCATATAATCAAATTACACATAGTAGACTCAATGAAGCATGCCAGCTATAGAAGCTTCACATTTACTAAAATACAAATATTTATCCAATTTCATTTCTGGCATTTTTAGATTATAAATTTGCTTAGAGGATAAGCATAATAGAACAAAGTACACTAGATGTAAAGCATCATTATTTTCACTGCGTAAAGAGTTTCATTTTTAACTATCAATAGGACAATTGAAAAACTATTATAAATCAGCAGCCAAAGATTTCCTCAATATCAATATTCATTAATACAAGGATAATAAATTTAGTAACATACTAGTTCACTAAGTTATGAATAACATTACTTACATTCTTTTTTGGGTAGTGATTAACAGCATAGTCAATCCCAAATCAAAATTCTGTATTAGTTCCATTGTACTATAAGCAAAAAAAATGCCTTAAGTTATTGAATACATGTAGTCAATACTAGTGTTATGAATTTACCCAAATAGAAAAAAGATATGAAGTATTGTTTATAATTGAAAGTATAAGCATCTTATTCCAGAATTATGGCAATTTATATTCTCTAGGGTTTCATATTTCTACTGAGTTGTTATGCATATCTTTAAATGTTTTACACACAGTTATAGGTAGATTAAACTAAATTAACCTCACCTATTATCAAAATAACTCATGTACTATCTATCCCACACATTTATACCGCATAAGTATATACAGCTTTATAGTTGTTACTGACGAGAGCTTCCATCTCACATTTTCTGACTTCACTTGTCTATTCTGATTGATTAAATAGTCTGATTAGTTGAGATATTTTTTCTTTCATATTATTTATTTACTAAATATTAATGTCTTCTATGGTTAGAAAATGTTTCAGTTTTTAGGAAGGTGCCTGTCTAGAACAGTTTGTGTTAAACATCAGTGAGTACACTGGACGGATTTACACCGTTGCTTTACTGTTGAGTCGTACACTGTTTAGTTTAAGGATGTATGTTTGGCCAGGCTAGTTTATAAACTTAGAGATACAATAATGAAGGTTCTGTATATTTGCTGATGAGAATAGACTCTGTGTTGTGTGATGCATGTTTTTACAGTTATTTCTGTCAACTGTGCGAATGATGCTGTGAGGAGGGCTGAAGCTCCTTGAAGATTGGCGGTGAACAGTGCCCGTTATGGGATTTGACAGGTTAGTTTGCTGCATTTTTGCATTTCGTGATTGCCTGGAATGGTGAAATATGTGAACAGGTTTGTTCCTTTTTGGGCCATGGGAGAACTCTTGATGTAGTTGCGGATCTGTTGTTATGTGGTCTATTACATTGTTGACACTTATTTTGGGTGATTTTCCGTTGCCGGGCAATGGATCCAATACACTAGCGAGTGTTTGTGGTGATCGCATGGTGGTTGCATGGGGTGGTTGTTTTGAGGGGGAGAGACATTGGCGTGCTGCAGAGTTTGTCTGGTTTCTGTGGGAATGTGGATGGTTGAGGAGCGTGCAGCAAAAGTAAGTTAGTAAATTACCCCTTTTATTCATTTTTTGAGAACACCGCGGTAGTGGTGCTGCAGTAGCATTGTCACCTCACAGCAAAACATTGTCCCGTTCGATTCTCAGCTAGAGCGTCTTCTGTTTGGAGGCATACGTGAATGGGCGTGCCTTCGTTGAAGTTTGTGCATCAGGACTGGTAACTCGGCACATAAAAATCCACTACCAAACATTAGCGGACCAGAGTTCCGCTGTGGCGACCCCTAACCAGGATAAGCTGAAAGACACAATAACATTAATTTTTTGAGAACAATAGTCAGGGAGGATGTTTGATTCGGGGTCTGTGTTCCTCTGTTTTGTTTAGATTGCCCAGATCTCCTGCAGTGGTGGGATGGCAAATATACATTATGTGTTGTGTAGTGGCTTGCTATGAGTGAATGTGGATGTGTGTGGTGCTTACAGGTAGGCTGTTAGTGGTCCTTGGGATACTCGATCCTAGAGCTTCTTCCGTTTAAACAGCCAATGTCCCTTGTCTTGGAGATGGAGGCTTTAGAGCTATAAATCTGCTCAAATTGGTGCGCATGAGTGCAAAAAATAGGGTAGATGGTCGCTGTTCTGGCGTCTTATTACTTTATAGTTGTGCGGTTCAACTCTTGTGTGGTTGTCCAAAATAATTGATCTACTCCTACCTATACCTCTCAACTAACACAGATTTTGTTTTGGATTTTGGTTGAGGCACTTAACTTGTCATGATAGTAGTGGCTTAAGATGAATGTCATTCTATATTTGAAAGCTATAAACTGGTATCATTCAGAACATGTATGTTAACTCAGTCCCCCATCCTGTCAGGTTAATAGATGAAGTGTCTCCGATTATTTTTACATTTGCACTCAATTTTGTTGGCTATGTTTAAAGCTACTAATTCCTACTAAGTTATTGTAATGCTGCTAGTTTCTAGCACCCTGCATGCAGCTGTTTCACAACAGATTTTTGTTCTCAATTTACATCAACTATGCACCTCAGTAACGTCTCTATATATAGATTTTATGTCATCAGTTTAGGTTCTCTATAGCCAGTATTATTTGCCTAATTTGTAAGTAAGTGAGGCTGGTGAGTCTTTAATGTTGGCTGAGGTTTTATCCAGTATTTTAATGTAGTAGAAAAGAAGTGTATGTAATAATTAACATCACCAGTAGCGATCACAGTTTTTCTTACAATAGACATCCTATGAAACAACAATGCATTTAGTGTATGAAGTGACTGGAGTTAGTCTAAAATAACTATAGCAGATGATTAATGGGTAAATTAGTATTTTGCTTTTTATTTAAAACAATAGACAAGATTAAATGCATAGTAGGCAGAAATGAACTTGCAAGTATTGATTCTTAGTTTTAATCTGCAGACATATAATATAAGCTATCTGTTTAGTTAAATTCCTGATCCAGATTTCTCTATGGGTTGTGTTTAGCAAATTTGAAATGGGTTTTAAGAATATTTAACTTTTAGATGACAATAAATAATAAAGATATGTGGAGAAAATCTTTGCTAACACTACCTGACAAATTCTACACATACTCCCAGATTCCATGTTGATGTTATACACATACCTAACAATTTGTTATTGCACACACTTTGGTCAAGGCTTGACAGGATGCAGGTGTTAATGTGACATATTTTTGAGACTATCTGTCATACACTTTGGGTAAGATGCTACAATGACAGGCTTGTTTTTATATACATTCTCTGACTATGTTCAGGTCTGACTATCAGTTATATGTCAGTAAAAGCTGCCTACATTTCTTGGATCATCACAATGATTTGACAGGGGAACAGGTTACTGGGCAGCAGATTTGGGCCATTTATCTGGACATGCTGGACAGATCAGAACAATTGAGGGGTATGACTATGCATACAGCTTGCTAACTGAACATTCTGCCACAGTCTGTATAGTTGATGGTTATTATTACGCTTACAACTTACTATCTGAACATTCTAACAAATTCTATACAGTTGATGGGTCTAATTATGCATACAGCCTTCTATCTGAACATTCTCACAGACTCTGTACAGTTGTGGGGTATGATTATGCATACAACTTACTACCACTCCCGGGATTCAAATACCTGCTGCGTGTGGTAAAAATATTGCAGTTGACATCACAGTACACTGGGCTATCAGGGAATTGGTGTGAAGCATTCCAATGTTTTCTGCCTAAATCTCCCTCAGTTGCACAATATGATTGACCTCTTGAGACTTCCAACATTGTTATACTGAACTTCCTACACATTTTATCTGCGTTCATCAGTGTGGGTAACACTGCTTAATACAACAGTACTATTTATAGAATGCAACACTACAACAACATATGAAAGCAGAATGTACACAAACACTCCAGGAGTTATACTTTTATTCACAAGGTATTACACCTTTATTTCCACACAACCTATATGACAGTCTTTCTGCTATATTGTCTAGTTTATTCAGTACATCCCATACACAATACATTTTTATACTGGTACAACACTTTCTAGAGCTATTATATTTATTTGTTATGACAGTACATGCAAGATTATTAATAACCTGCCTCACAACGCAGCCTTTGCAGCCTAGCAACATGGGCTTGCTGGTTCGCAGCCCGCTCATCTGCAGCTGTCAGAGAAATATAGTGATATTTAGCCATTACCTATCCATAGTATACACAAGCTAGGCAATCATTATCTACATAGTAGAATGAGTACTTAGTGCTGGGGCATTGGCCATCTGCCTTGATTCTTGGATCCACTGCTCCAAGAGATTCCCCTCTCCACCGCTTCAGGTCAGCATAGTGATACCTGACCTGCTCACCAGTCTGGGGGATGCCAGTGGCACTGGTGAGGTCACGGGCAAGACTGTCCCAGGCCTGCCCTTTATACTGAGAGCCCTGGTACTGGCCCTGCAGTAGTCTCTGCTCATGGTGTTTTACCAGGAGCCATACCATGAATCTAGATTCCTGGGTACCCCAGCGCTGCACTCTAAATCGAGTGCCTTCCCCAACTCCAGCCATTCTGCCTACAGTAGGGAGCTGCAACCAGTTATGGGAAGTATTCGTGCCTGTGGGATTTAAGTACACCCGATTTACTGCACTTTCCGTTGATTGGATGGCTTTGAAAAAGCTAAGCTATGGGCACACCTGCTTACCTAATGTTGGCATTGCTTAAAGGGGTATACCAGTGGGCAGATTGAGTTACCCAGCCTACACATTGCTTACACCAAGTAAGCTGAGCTGTGCAATGCTTAGCATTGCTTAATATTTAATTAGCATTATCATTTCCTTTTGGAATTGATTTATTATCTGTTACATGTTATATCTGTGTCTGGTGTCCGTGATTCATGTGTACGTACAGTGTATGGGGTCCTGTGGACTCCAACACTTTATTACAATAACACCTCACATCTGGCCTTACTGCAGTACTCCATTTCACATATTTATGTTATTTAGCAGGTTATACAACATCACACTGTACATAGATTCCTTTCACATGTTCAGTTTGATTTTCCTATGCTGAGGATTTGTTTGTTGAAACCTCAACCTTATGTACTGCTATGATGGCTTAGTGGTTAACTACTGTGATGGTAGTGTACTGGGTCATGGGTGTGAGCCTTCTAAAGGCTGTTTATTGTGTTGCTGGGCAGAACACGGGTCGTTGGATGCAGAATGATTAACGTACTTTAAAGCAGTTTTAAATGGGTTTGTGTGGAGGTAAGCACTGCTAACTTCCAGTTACAGTTTATGATACTCAATTTGCTTCTGAATTGCTTAACCAGTGTAGGCATTGCTTATCCCCGTGCAAACACGTATGCTTACTACTGCTTATTTGTGCTTAAACCAGCTTACTAGTGCCTTATTCATTATGCCACTGACACTTCACATGTGCATTTCCTGCAGTACTTCAGTTCATAAATATATGTTATTTAGTGGGTTTTGCAACAAAAATATTGGTTATAACATGCTTTGCCATGTAAAATAGACTGTGCTGCAGTGGGACTTGAACTGGGAATGCCTGCTCGTTAGGTGAATGCTCTTCCCACTACACTATTGCTGTGCTGCTTCATTTGCATATAGCTTCCTTGTTATCCTCTTCAGCCTTTTAAGCTGCTTTAACCGTAGCTAAGCAATGGGCTCACCCGGGCAGCTATGGTTAGCTGTATTCGGATTTTTAAAAAAAAATTAATACAAGGGTTTCTTCATTTAATTTTTATGTACTGTTGCTGTTGTACACATGGGGGACTGTTGGTGGGGCTATGCGGACACCTATGAGCGGTCTCGCTCATTTCTTACCACTTTTTGCTGTTCTACAATGCAGGGACATGTTTATTCTGAGAGGTCTCCTCTCAGACACGCCCCCTGCACTCGTACACACTCCATGTAAGCCTAGGAGCTCGGGCAGCACGCCTTATTAATATGCATGGCGCGCTGCTGTCCTGCTTCTAAATGGGCACTTCTGTGCAGAACTAAGCTAGTCCTTTATGGAAATTAATAAATCCGGGGGATAGTCTTCCATGTTTGGAAGCAGCATTTAAAACTTTATATTTTTTAAACGCTTCAAAATGCACCTTTTTTTTCACACAAAAAAGCGTTTGCAAGCATAAAGATGCATGCAAATACTTTTTTGTTTGAAAAGAAAAGCACGTTTTGCACATTTAAACATGATCTGTAAAGCTGCATAGTTCATCATATGGGGAATTGAAAGCACAACTGCAAGTGGTTAAAACTTTCTCAGATGATAAAAAAATGTCATTTGGCCTTAATGTTGTTGTTTCTCTTTTGGCTTTTCCCAGTGAGAGGTCGCCACAGCGGAACTCCGGTCCGCTAATGACTGGCAGTTGTTTTTTATGGTGTCGAGTTGCCAGCCTGACGCCCAACCTTCAATGAAGGCACGCCCATTCAACACATGTCTTTTGAACACCCACTCGACCGTGAGGAGGACATGCAGACTCTACACAGAAGGCACCCCCAACCCAAGCCGAGAATCAAACGGGAGAACCTCTTTTGCTGTGAGGCAACAATGCTACCGCTGCACCACCGCGGAAGTCATTTGGCCTCAATAAATGTGCAAAAGCAATGTTTAAAGCATGAAAGCTGCAGCACCAAGAAAATATCATTGTAGGACAGGAATGTGATATAAAACAACATGAGCAGGAGAGCATGTATAAATATTTGGAAATTAATGAAGGGTCAGCAATAAAGCATGAATAAATGTGAATAAAACTTAATAAAACTCAGCAAGGAATACTTCAGGAGATTAAAACTAATACTGAAAACTGCCTTGACATCTAAAAATAAAGTCCAAGCTATAAAACAATTTGCTGTTTCTGTTCTAACTTACAGTTTTGGGGTGATTGACTGTCCCCAAAAGGTATTGGATCAGTTGGACAGAAAAACAGGAAAAATGCTTCATGCTTATCCAATAATATATAAAAGTCTATGCATATCAATATTATATGCTCCTCATTCTCAAAGAGGTATGGGCCTTTTCAAAATCAATTACATGTATAGATCTGCAGTCATCTGCAGTCATGGGACTGTGTACATATCTGCTAACATCACCAGATAGAAAGATACTCCCCCGATTCATGAATCCTCCGTGTAAGACTAAATAAGTCTTACTCAGAGGCTGCAGTTGAACGGTATGATGTCAGCATGCCATGAATATTCATGAGAGCATGCTGACTCACACCCAAGTCTAACACGGACCATGCAGGCAAGCAGGAGGCGTGTCCAACTGGCGAGCAGTGTAAATGTCCACGCCCCTGCAAGTGTGTGAAATGCAAAATGTCAACACACAAGAGCGAGTCTGCTCAAATGTCCATGTACCCAACACCACACCCCCTGACACTGTAAACCCCCAGCACAGTTATTAAAAGTAAAACATTATTTTTTTATTTTCTAATTCCCGATATAGCTGCTCGTATTTGTGCGTGTGTGCACGGGTGTGCTCATTGCTTAGCTGCAGTTAGCAATCTCGACATGGAAGAGCATAATAAGGAATGTGTATGCAAATTACACCAAATAGTAATAGCGTAGTGGTAGAGCATTCGCACAAAAAGGAGGCATTCACGGTTCGAGTCCCACCACTCCCCTTCCTATTTTATGTTCAAAATGAGTATATGAAATAAGTCCTGACAGATATGATAAAACTTTTACTAAAAAGCATTGAAATGGCCTATGTATTAGTGAACAAAATGTAAAGTTATAAATGAACCTGACATATAATTGTCATCAGTTAAGCAATGCTTTACCCAGTGCAATGTAGTTGCCCATAGCTAAATCGTGTTTTACCCAGTGCAATGTAGTTGCCCATAGCTAAATTGCACTTTACCCAGTGCAATGTAGTTGCCCATAGCTAAATTGCGCTTTACCCAGTGCAATCGTTTAGTGCGGAGGTGCACTCCGCACCAACCCGCGCACCATTGGGCAAGGTAGAGCAAGGTTGCTTAAACACAGCCACACCCCTTAACCTGTCTGGACATTAGTAAAATAAAAAGCAATGATAAGGTTTGAACCTGGGACACTGTGCACCATAATCAAAGTACTGAACCACTAAGCCACGCCAGCTTAGAATAAACACCCACTGTTAACATATATATAGCAATAAATGTTAGATTAACCATTGCTAAGCAGGTCTGCAGTCAGCCGAGAATATTAAAAAACGGCCACTCACAGAAAAGTGTGGGGAAATGCGGCATATTTAAGCTGCATAGGTGGGAATACTCGCCATGACTGATTGTAGCTCCCATTTGCAGTTAGAATGTGAAGTGCTGGGGAGGGTACACACTTTAGTGCGCCAAGCTGGGGCATCGAGGAGTCAAGATACATGGTTTGGCTCCTAGTCCATCGGCATGAGACTCGACTCCTGCTGGGCCAGTTCCAAGGAATGGAGTATAAGGCAGAGGCTTGGAACCGGTTGGCTCATGAACTCACCAGTGCCACAGGCATCCCTCGGGCTGGTGAGCAGGTCCGTCACTACCATGCAGACCTGAAGCAATGGAAGCAGGACCTTCTGAACCAATGGATCCAGGAGGCCCGTCATATGCATGATGCCCCACTACTAAGTAGGTAGCCATGGAATGAAGCATGTAAGACAAGCTAATATAGTCTAAATAATGTATAGGTATGTCTAAATATCCTTTCATTTACTCCACAGCTGCAGGTGTTCATGCTATGAATCAGCAAGCCTATGCAGATAGGCTGCTAAGGCTGCACCACCAGGCAGGTTAGTAAATATTCTGCATGTATTGTTATATAATATATATGAGAGAGCATGACAAAAGTGTCATATCCCAATAATACAGCTAGCAAATGCCCTGAATAAACCCTCTGCATGTACTGTTATATAACAAATGTCAGTGAGCCAGAAATAGAGTGTACTAACCCAGCAATCAAGGTAAAATAAGTGTGGAATGCTATCTCTGCATGTACTGTCATATAATATAAGTGAGCAAGCCTGAAAAAGGGTGTTGTAACCTATCAATAAAGGTATAATATGTCCTGAATAGGTCTCCCATATGCACTGTAATATCAACTAAAGGATAGAGCCTGTAGAAAAGAGTGTTCAATGTAATTAATAAAGGTATAATACTTGGAGTGTGTCTGTGTCTCTTACTTTGAAATGTTATACCCTTGCATTAAGTAAATAGTACTGTTGTATTAGGTGCTGTCAACCCACAGTTGTGCAGTCCCATATGAAGTGGATGAAGGAAGTGCCAGTAGCTGTGAAGCATATAACATTAATTCCCTGAATAAATTCTCTGCATGTACTGTTATATAACAAAAGTCAGAGAGCAAGGAATAGAGTGTAGTAACCCATTAATAAAGGTAAAATAAGTCTGGAATACTATCTCTGCTTGTACTGTCATATAAAATAAGTGAGCGAGCCTGAAAAAGAATGTTGGAACCTATCAATAAAGGTACAATATGTCCTGAATATGTCTTCTGTATGCACTGTAATATCAAATTAAGGGGAGAGCCTGTAGAATAGAGTGTTTAATGTGAATAATAAAGGTCTAATACTTGGAGTGTGTCGGTGTCAGTTACTTAGAAATGTTGTTGTACCCTTGCATTCAATAAATAGTACTGTTGTATTAAGTGCTGTCAACCCACAGTTCTGCAGTCTCATATAAAGTAGATGAAGGAAGTGCCAGTAGCTGTGAAGCATATAACAGTCCTCAACAGTTGTTAAATGGCTGTCATGCATAGGTAAATTTGGCACACGAGTAGCTTGTCAAGGTGTTCATCAGAAATGTGAGTGTGCAACATGAAATGTAGGGTTCTGTAGAAAATTAAGTGAAAATGACAAATGAACACATCCAGATGTGTAGATACATCAATATACAAATAAAATACAAGTATGTAGCAGTAACATCTGCAGCTTGGACAGTTACAATGTCAGAAACTGTCAGGTATATAATGAACTAGCCAAACCCATTACACAATCTAATGCATGTTGTCTAGTGTAATAATACATGTAGGGGATATACACATGCAGTCAATAGGAATGTAGTGTAGAGTAAAAGTGCTAATAATATGTTAATGGATGTTTCTTTTCCCCCCTACACCATGTGCATAAACAATGCAATTCCACACTTCAATGGGTATGTGTAATCTCATAACATTTGTTGGGACATATGTCCTATTGTTCAATAAAATTCTGTTTTTTCTTTGATGCATGTGCCCTGTTCAAACACCACAATCTTGGTGGCCTGTTGCCACCAATCATCCCTGCATGCTGTTGTAATGTCCACTGTTGTTCAATATATGCATGTGTTATGGTTGCTGTTCAACTGTTGTAACCCTGGTGCGTTGGGTTAATGGGAATATTACTGCATGCTGTTACAACTAATTTTCAATGCTGTTGTCTATGTTGTAATTAAACACACCTAATCACAGAACGTATGGGAAGGCTGGTCCCAGCAGACCCACCTATCCCTCCTCAGCTGGCGATTGCACCTGGCACCAGCATGTCCGGTGCCCAGCCCGGGCTACCCTCCTCCACTGGTCCTGTGCCACCTTTGGTTGGAAATGCTGCAAGGGATGGGGCTCACCCCCCCTGCAAGCGTGGGCTGAGAAGGGCCACCTGTCACCCTCCGAAGGGTCCGGGTTGTGGTGCATAGGGAGATCCATGTTTAGTTGCTGATCCCCTACGCCAGCTTGAGGTGAGAGTGGCGCGACTCATGGGTGAGCCTGCCCCTTCTATGCAGCCCCCCAGCACAGCCACCCTCGGGTCTGTGAAGGTTCAGTGGTGACTACCCATGGGTGGGGATCTTAGTCCCACTGTTACCATCTGTGGGCTCACAGGCTTGCGATTTCCAAACATCTGTCCCCGTCAATTGTGTTCACCCACCCCATGTGTCATACTCTGCCCCTGTATGCATCCTGTTTGTCTTCTCTGTTTACCTCCCCAAACTACCTCCCCAAAAATACCTACTTCCCCTACGTCACTTTCCACTCTCACCTGAAAAAAAAAGGGGCAATCTGTACCCACAAAAAATGTACGCCCCATACATAGCTGCCCATCTCGCACACATGTTCGATGGACATGTAAACTGATAATTATAATTGGCAGTACAACATACTTTGTTGTCGTCACCCATCTCCCAGGGGTGGAAGGTTTCAAATTTAGTTCAAAATGCATTGCATATGCACAGCTGTTGTTGTTAAAGAAATGGGCAGCTATGGACCTTCCCAACACCCGTCCTGCACATGCCGAGCTTGGTTTCCTACTGTATTTCCCTTTTTGTGCTCCCTTTTTCACCACTTTCCTATCTCCCCATTTTCTTTTCTTTCAAAGAAATTAGCGCGGGGGTTAGTGGAAATAAGCACTTTTAAACAGTAGTAAGTGGGTTTAAGCGAGTGTGCGCATGTGTGCGCTAAGCTTAGCATCGCTAAGCATCGCGCAAACCCACGCAAGCCTGCTTACAACTGCTTAAAAGTGCCTTAGTCACTCTATGTCAGGGCCCTTGTTTTGCTCAGCAGCAAAATAAAACAGACCTTGGACACACTAGACTGCATGAAGTACCACTAAGCCACAGCAGATATACAATAACCTGTTGCTGAAATAAATATATCATGCATTACAATGAGTGAATGTAAAGGAAAACTAAGAAGGCCATAACACAAAGCTTGTTCTGTGGATCTTTCACAGCAATAGTTGTGGAATTGCATTACATGACTGTGATGTGAGAAGCAGCCATGCAAGCAGCTAATAATGTTACAGAGGCACTTTATAACACCCGCACAGTATCAAAGCAGGACAAACAGTGGCATATTTGATTAGGGCAGAGGCCATACCTAGTAACTGTGACTACTTTTCAGGGATGTCCCTGATTGTGAAACATATTTTAGATGTGTCCCTATGAATCCCGCTGAAAAGTACTGACATCAGTCAGAAAGGTGGGGTATTACACAATGAATACTGACAATAATAACAGTAGACACCACCCGTACTTCTTAAAAGGAGTACTAACCCATATGCACTGCTTCACTCAAGTCTACACTTACTGTCCCTATTATGTGTAAGGTGTACCTCACTTTTAATTACCTATCCCTGACACCATGCAAAGATGTATCTGCGTGTTTAATAGGCCTGGCAGAGGCACAAACACACAGGCATATAAGCTATTCTGCTGTTACACACTCTGCAAATAGCTTTGGTAGGACCCCCACAGGCATACCCTTATGTAGGAGTACAACACAGAAATACCAAAGGATGTAGCCATGTACTGGTAGCAAATGCCTGTAACAATGCCATTGTAACAGTCCTGAAAACACCTGTGAGTTGCACAGACAAAGAATAACAGTCTAAATTCTGGCTAACATCTGGATAGGTTCACATTTGTGAACTATGCAGACAGACCACCTGCCTTAATAAAATAACAGGTACACACCAATCCTTTAAGTCCAGTAAGATAATATTCACACAGTAATACATAATGCTCTCTGTATGTATCCACCTCCCCCCCCCACAATTAAAATATACTTGTGTGTTTAGGGTCTACCAAGGGTGTAGGTAGGCATACTCAGTACTGGAACTGTCCAGTTGTCCTGATAGCCCTGTGCTAATGTCAGCAATAAAAAACACAAACCCTGCAGAAGTGAGTACATTAATATTCACAAACAGTTCATGTGCCAAAAATAATAGTTCTCAATAACTACATTTGTATGGCAGTTAATAATATGAGTACATAAGAAACTACATAGTCACATAAATGTTGTGTAAGCATTTGTAGGAGTGAGTTAAACTCTACACTGATAGCACTGTACTGGAAGTGGCAACAGTCAGGTCTGAGTACAACATGTACATCACTGTCTACACCTCTAGCTTAATTTATAAGAGATATACCAACCTTCTGACTTACACAACAGTGTACACAGCAAACAAGCATGGGCCCCACTCTGAAAATCTGAAAGGGCTACGCCTACATACCTTAGTAATTTATAGCATTGTGTTGCTATGACAGTGAGTACTGCAATTACCACTCAGCAGGCTGTATGCATTTACCAAATGCTGGGCAACAATTGGTGCAGAGGGCATCACATGTACATGTGCAGATACCTATAAAAGCAGATAGTACTTGCTATCCCCACATGCAATCATTACATTGCACATTCCAGATAGTGAACAACTCCAAGCAGGAAAAAAAAAGTCAAAACAAACAACAGTACGTTTCTGTACTTGATAAAAACAAAAACATCAAAGCGTACACAGACGGACCGGAAAGGGACATACAGGTATGTAACAGTTTGTAGTTACCGGCAAGTAGTAGATGCTTATGGTTAGTACTGTAGATCCTCTGAAACATGCATATGTGGCAGCAGTAGGTATGCATGCACTGATGCCATGCATAAGTATTGCCATGGAGAAAATGTTGTGTAGCTGTGTGCAGTGGGACATAAGGGTGACATTTGTAGCTCAGCAGTACATGTCAAACATCTGAACATGTTATCTATGGCCTGTACAGTACCGTGTTTAATGGCAGTTTGGGGGAGTACTGCAAACACCTATATAAACTTGGATGTCACAGAGTAAGACATGCATGATAGTCACATAATGTGTAGCTTAGCATTGGCAACTGCTGTAGCAGGCTAGCATAGTAATGTATCATTTGCAGCTATGCATACCCTTGTACTATTACTGTATGCATACATGTGACAACTGTCCATGTTGTAGCAAGGCCCAACAGGTCATCCATGAGGTGTATGGACTTACAACAGTGTGGACCTTGTGTCTGCATGACACACACATATGTCGAGATGCATGTGTGTCTGATTTATAAGCATCTGAACATGTGCATAGAGCAAGGGACATACTGCATCTGTTTGTGAAGGGCGGACATGTATATGTTGGTGCAGGTTGTTATGTGCATACATATATATATATATATATATATATATAGGTTGTAGTGTGTGTCAAACAAGACAGCATACAGTGCTGGCATATGACATGTGTTGTTCAAATGCCATGGGTATGAATTGTTAGGTATATAGTCTTCCAGATAGGGGGTCCTGCTAAACATAATATGGGCTGAGAACACCATCCATGCATTCTGCACAAGACTGTGCAATATCATTACATAACTGTATCCCCCTCAACCTGTGCATAATTGATATTCCCGCCATGAAAGGTGGACTGTATATGTGCCGATATGCATATCTACGTGTACACCAGTGGATGTTCAAATGTACGCTCCAGCTGAATGTTGTACATGTATTGCCATCCCTGTTGTTAAAAGCCCTGTACCCATGAACTAACACGTAGGTGGTAGTGTATTCAACACCGAAGGTGTAATAAGAGACTACAGGACACAGGTGGACAGTAGTGTCCCTAATGATGATCACTGTGCCACACTAGTCATGTAAACCTAGTACAGTCCACATGTCGTCAGTAAATGTGTGTCATCCGTAGAAACAGAGGTTAGTGTTCCACTCCACTCACCAGTCATAACACCCATTGTAGAGTACAATGTCCCTGTTGTTATGTACCTCAGAAGACATCCACAGCAACAGTAGATGCCAGACACATAACTCACAAAGAGTATTACCGCCTCCAACAGATGCCCTATGCTGACTGTCTTACAAAACCACAGCTACACTGTGTCGCATACCGCCTAACCAGAGCCTACCCCTGCCTAACATACAAAGCTATGGCAAACATACAGGTGTTGGACGTGCTCCATGTAAACAGATGGAACACCAGACAAGATACACACTCTACTGATCTACACCTTGCAATGTAAAAAGCAGAACATGCTCGACTGGCACATTATCATCACAGACACATACCATAATGTGGAACCAACTACCTATCAACAGCATATGAATGTCCTCATTAGCAGTTGCCATGACTAACCATAATGATTGCATGTGAGATAGGAAACACAACCCGGTAATCACCCCTGTGGCTCTGCATGACAATGGCACATGAACCTACATTACATGGGTATTGTAGTGCAGGGTACCATATGTCTAAGCTTCCATAGGCCCTACGTATAACAACCTATCAGCTACCTAGGACACGATACACACACGCAAGTACCTGTTGCATCACATGCCATGTAAGGTTGATTGTGTGTGATGGAGAATGTGTATGTGAATGTGTCAATGATGTGTATATGTGTGATAGCCTAGTGTGAATCTGTGTATACCATGGTATGTAGTGTTGTAGCTGTAATCCCATCAAAAGGTCCATATGCTATTGCCAGGCATGAAAAGCAGTATGGCATACGTTATGATATAGTCCCATGGTGTCAACTGGAGTGTGCCATTGTAGGCTAAAGCAGTACATATATGCTTATTGAGTGTTAACACTAGTGAATATAAGTCACGTATGGACTGTGGTACTACCTGAAACTGTATGCCTTAACTGCACAGAATGGTTTATATCCACATGGCTTGGTAACACACTTTTGTTTGTTACCTGTAGTCCTCACACATTACATACCTCAGGCATGAGGTTATGTAGGTGCTGACACAGTAATGTACGGTACACAGGTAAATGTAATCTGGGTTGCCATACCTTTGTGTCTTGTAGGTATGTCTGATGTGTGTGTGGGTATACCTGTAACATGGCCTCGGTGGTATGTGTGTCACAGAATACAGGTGCGTATCCAGCAACATGTATAGTGTAGTACAGCAGTATGCCACCTGTAGTGATGAATGTGCACATGTGTTACTGAGGGGTTTGCTATCAACTAGTAGTGTGGTGTACTGGTAGTATTGTAACCGTACTGTACATTGATTTCAATGGATGACAAATGTTTGTATGCATTAGCTTCATATACACCTCCTGTGGCTAGGTGTTGCATTGTGTCGCATACAGTGTGCCATGTACTGTTGTATAGTCTTACATACTGGTTTCACTTTGTGTCTGTGCAGAACGTGGTTTGGTATATAGTATGTGCCAGGCATTGTCAGGCAATTGTGGGCTTAGCAGTCATATGTGGTATAAAAAGTGTGCATCTACTGACAGCCAATAGGGTGCTATATATGGCATTTCATTGATGTCTGTAAATTTGAATGTTGAATGTGCCACATGACTTGCTCACAATTACTGTTTAATTGTCTTCCAGGGTTATGTCACACAACAGAAAGCCAGCCTATTCCCCTGAGGAGGAGGAAGTTATCTCAGATGCACTCATTCAACATTGTAACCTTCTGTTCTCAAGAGCCTGCCAGGACCAGTATGGTCGCACTGCACTGTGGCAGGATGTTGTCCGCCAGGTGAATGATGTAGGCATGCATAACCGGACGTATGAGCAGGTACGCTATCACTGCAGTGATTTAATCAGACATGTCTGGCAGCATGCCTCCGATGTCCACAGACAACAGCTTGCCACAGGTGGTGGTGCTGCTACACATCCCCCCTCACCAGAGTGAAAGAGCTGCTCCTCAGCGTGGTTGCTCCTGGCCAACCAGTACAACACACCTGTGTCATCATGGAGGCCAGAGTCACCCAGCACAACGATAACAAGCGTGCAGGTAACATGGCATATCCGTAGACCACTGTTATCCCAAGTGTTATAATATGCATTAATCAGATGTGTACTGTGTATGCAGAATATGTGGAGCCTGGTGTCATGCAATACTGATAATTCGGGACATTATCTGTATGCCTGTGACTGTCACCACATGTACTACTGTATAATTGCAGACTCACATCAGCAATGCCATAGTTGTTGACACTGACATACTGTCTCCTATCCTTGCAGGTCCCTTTGGTGTGATAGCAAGACAGCAGACCTATGATGGTGAGTGGGCTACAGTCAATATAGCATATAACATGTGCATGTCATAGGAGAGTTGTAGGCCATATAATCATGTTAAACACCTACACATAGTGCATGGTCTGCATGTTCTCTGTGTGACTATGCAATTCCCAGTGACATGAGTAGCTGTCTCATACACATGCAACACACAGAGCATCACAAACATACACATGGCATATGTAGACACCTGCTGTAAGGTCATACTCCAGTATCCCATATGTCATCAACACAGCACACATACTATACCTGGGGGTAGAGGCCTATTATGGGGTGGTGTGACATGCGTCAACACACAACACAGTCATGTTAGGCAATGCTCCCCATTGAACACCTGACATGCCCATGTAACAACTGTCTGTGAACTGTTAAATGTAGCCTAAGTGGTGGAGGTCAGGTACAGCAAGACAGTTGCCAGTGTGACATGCATCAGTGGCCTTGAGTGACCACATGATGCTGCCTGATGATGGCTCATGGTACTACACTACATCCAGTTACAGTACCTGCAGTACTACACATAGCATTCATTGTTATACACCTGACAATTGTGCACATCCGGACATGTTTTGTATACCTATGAGTGATGGTGCACAGGACAATGGAAAGTGTTTCAGACTTGTAGTGCAATGTTGTGTCCATGTACACATTGTGTACCAGGGAAGGCCAATCATTGAACAACACACATGCATCAACAACATGTATACTGTTATCAACAAGGACTCTATACACTTGCACTGCATGCTGTTGAGCAACACACATCCTGCATGCTGACATGTGTGATAGGTCTCTTTGGCTTGTGATACTGTACTCCACCATCAATCACTAACGACTATGCTCCATATTGATGTTGGTGTGTGTGTGTGTGTGTGTTAGTGTGCATGTGTGGATGTGTGCATGTGTGCATGTGTGCATGTGTTCATGTGTGCATGTGTGCGGACATCCTGTACAGATGATAAAGTGTGCTTCCTGTCCCCCTCTCACAGCTGCTGAGGTATTGTTGGATGGGTCCAGCAGGGAACTTCAGGTCACTACCACAAATAGTGACCATGATGATACATATGTAGTGGCACAGGCATGTTTGACACGGTCTGTCGGTGGTCCACCAATCGACAGTACACAGCTTTCCACCCCATCTATGTGCACATACGTACTGCCATTACATCCCTCAACACCAATGACCTTAGGTGAGGAACAGCATACAGTAGTCATTGACCAGGAAATTGTGGTATCTATGGCACATGCAACCCCACACAGCAGCCATGCCCAGACACCCAGAATGGTACCACATAGGCATATGTCCAGGGGTTCTCGTGGGAGCATCACTGGTCGTAATGCCCCCGGCAGGCATGCCTGCACAGGTCTCACAACCTCAGGTATGTTCTGGGCTGTGATACAAGCACAGGCATGTATGGAATGGTACACCAGGCAGGGACTAGGGCACAGAGGGCTCATAACACCGCAATCAATGACTGTATCCATGACCATGCTGGTGCCATCCGCAATTACACTAATGTCATTGACAGACATTGGGGGGAGACACTAGATGTCCTCCGCAATATTATGTCCATGTGCCAGGACAGTGCAGGATGGCTGGGCAGTCGACGTGGACATATGCCAGCAACATCATCAGCTGGCAGTCATTGTGGATGACACACAAGTGCCAGCTGCTCCCGTAGTGCCAGTACCAGCCCCAGCAATGTTGTGGCTGGGCTGTCTGTAGACCGTCCCAGACGACCATGTGCACGTGGCTCTGGCCAGTCCCAGCAGGGACATGGGTCCAGTCAACATCCCTCTGCCTCTGATGATAGTACACAGTCTGGCTTAGTACCCGATACTGTCCGTGTCACCCCTGCCAGGCACAGGTACTGTGTCCGTGGCTGGAGACAGTGATCTGTACAGCCTGGAAGGTACAGTCTGTGGCTGTCCCACAAACTCCTGTATTTGGCAGCCACAAGGGGGTACCGTGTGCATGCAGACACACACACACATACTACCAACATGTAGGGCTGACACATACACACACACATCACATCAACACTGACCCATACTGTACTGTTGTCCCTCACACACACACACACACACACACACACACACACACACACACACACACACACACACACACACATGTTGATTGGATGGGTCATTGTCGGGATCTGGAAAAACAATCACATACCCTGTGCATATTGTGAAACTGTGCCACCTCCTGTCATCTGTGACATTGATGCAGGAACAGGATAACATTGTGCTGATGCACAGGGTGACCTACTAGCAGTGTAGCAATGTTAGTATGTTGTGAACAGTAAAGTGTAATGATATCCTTGTAGGTGTATCTGAGCAGGCATGATGCATTACAGCACTGATTATCAATTTAGTATTCTTTACACCAGTGTTAATTCCAAACATGGAGTGTCCACACATGTGCCAGTTGGCTGATGTGTGTGGTACTGGCAGCATGTGTCGGTGAGTGGATGTTACGTGTGTAATGTGTGCAGTACAGATTTCAAGGTGTACATTTGTGAACATGGTGGAGGTGCACTGTTTGCATGTATGTGCATGGTGGGCACATGGGAAGGGTGACATGCCCTGTATTGCACAGTGTTAATACTTCATATTTCCTATTGGTGTCCAATATGCATGTCGCTACACATATGTCACAACTTGGGTACACATGTGTGTATGACATGGTATGACACTATGCTGTGGGTGATACTGTTGATATCGGTCATTGGTTAGCATTCTGGTAGTGTACATAACCTCAACAGCCTGATTTTAACCAATTGTTAGATGATGTCTTGACAAGTGACACACAGCTGTAGGATACACAGTAGCATTAGAATCTTTCCAGTATTGTACTATACCAGTTACCAGTGGTAATGACCACCACACATTCCCGTGACCACTCCTGTTTGGCATGTGTCTGTCCTAGGTACAAGCAGACACACTAGGGATATGTATGTCCACATCTGGTGATGCATACAGTGGCCTACAAAGCATTCCCCGGATTAGACAATTATCCTCCACAAGGGTATCATACAGACAGATACCTCTTGACAAACCCATGTTGTGAAGCTATGAGCCAACAATAGCATAGTCATCCACATTTACTACTCATAGTATCCTGATAGTACCACATTGGTCGTAGCACACAACATGTAGCAGGGGTACCGATGTGTACAAACAGCCACATGTGATTTCATCCGTACTTTGATATCCACATTCCCAAAGCTATGCTAATGTCCCTCAGTGTATCACATAAGCAATAAGGGGTCTGTATGCATATCCACGTAGTTGGTGTATACCTACAAGGATTGGCCATTATTGACAGACTGTGTTGTGTTTGAACATGTCTGTCATATGCTACAGACATACACCCACACTCACACTATTCTATAACAACTGTCATGTGTGTGTGTGACACAGATGACATAGGGCACAGCTCACTACAGTGGCTGGACTTGTCACATACATACATATGTGAGCTACGGTTCAAGAAGCAGCAGCAACAACTGTCAATGGTAACAGATGTAGTCATGTTGACAGCAGGCTTCGCACCTATGAAGTGAATAAGGTCACATGTACATATATGTCTTGGCCACACAGTTAACAATGTAGGTCACATGTACATATGTGTATTTGCCACACAGATAACTGCAGTGTGCAATGCACATACTGTTGTTTTACTGATATGTCAGACAGTAGTAAAAGCAAAACACACAACACATTGCTCAACACTGTCACACACACATACTCAGCAATTTCAGGATTCAGACCCCTACCTACCTATGTCATGATACTAGACAGATATGCATTACCACGACGCACCATATGCTTTACTGGTATTTTTCATTTCCACTGCTGTATTTGTGGGATACCGACATAATCAAACCGGCAAAAGGGGAATTCATCTCTTTAAATGTGTTTTCAGTCTCCAAAAAGGCCACCCTTTTCATAGGATTAGACACACACACACAAATTCACACTCAGCATTTGCAGGCTTCAAACCCCCATCTAGCTATGTTATGATACTAGTGAGATACGCATTAACACGACACGCTATATGCTTTACTGGGAGTGTTCTTTTCCAAAGATGTATTTGTGGGATACTGACATCATCACACTTGGCAAAGAGGAACTCACCTCTTCTAATGTGTTTTCACAGTCTCCAAAAAGACCACTCCTCTCAAAGAGGATACACACACACACACATACTCAGTAATTACAGGATTCAACCCCCTACGTAGCTATGTTATGACAGCAGTGAGATATGCATTAACAGGATGCGCTATATGCTTTATTAGGAGTATTCTTTTCCAAAGCTGTATTTGTGGGATACTGACATCATCACACTTGGCAAAGAAGAATTCATCTCTTCCAATGTGTTTTCACAGTCTCCAAAATGGCCACCTCTCTCAAAGGGAATTTCACACACACACATATTCACAGGCTTTAAACCCCTACCTAACTATGTTATGACACTAGTGAGATACACATTAACACGACGTGCTACATGCTTTACTGGGAGTATTCTTTTCCAAAGCTGCATTTGTGGGATACTGACATCATCACACTTGGCAAAGAGGAATTCACCTCTTCTAATGTGTATTCACAGTCTCCAAAAAGGCCACTCCTCTCAAAGGGAATCTCACACACATACATTCACACTCAGCATTTGTAGGCTTCAAACCCCTACCTAAGTTATGATACTAGGGAGATACGCATTAACACGACATGCTATATGCTTTACTGGGAATGCTCTTTTCCAAAGCTGTATTTGTGGGATACTGACATCATCACACTTGGCAAAGAGGAATCCACCTCTTCTAATGTGTTTTCACAGTCTCCAAAAAGGCCACCCCTCTCAAAGGGAATCACACACACTCAGCAATTGCAGGATTTAAACCTCTACTTAACTATGTTATGACATTAGGGAGATACACATTAACACGACGCGCTATATGCTTTAGTGGGTGTTACAATCTCCACTGCTGTATTTGTGGGATACTGACATTATCAGACTTGGCAAAGAGGTGTTCACCTCTTTTAATGTGTTGTGAAAGTCTACAAAAAGCCCACTCCTCCCAAAGGGGATCACATGCACACATACATATACACCCCCACACACACACAGCAATTGCAGGATTCAAACTCCTACCTAACTATGTTATGATACTAGAGAGATATGCATTAAAACAATGTGCTATATGCTTTACTGTGTGGTTGCTATTCTCCTGCTATATTTGTAGGATGCTGACATCATCAGACTGGACATGGTTATGTGTGTGCACTTAGTTTTATGCAATCCCAGGAATGAACCTTGTGGGTCAGCAAGTGTGAACAGCTTGAACAGGAATCCACAATTCATAGCTTGTGTGATCTATCTGTGGACAAATTGCCATTCCTTCATATGACAATACATATTTATGCACAGATTGTTGGTTTTGTGGATACAACATGTCTGTGATGTTGATAAAGGGCTATTCAAAGTCTATGTGGGACATGTGTTGCTCCTTTCAGTGGTGTATGTCCTGGGTGGCTGCCTTGAAAACAATCTAGCAGGTTTGGGGAACATGATCTGCTCATTAACATACCACAGACATTTGGGTTGTGTGTTTGGGGGATTACAATAGCTCTGTTCCTGACTGCAATCATGATGGACTCCATGGCCTATCAGTTCAGACTTCATAGGCTTATAGGACTATAGTTCCCATGGTCTGTTATGCACCAACACTTGTGGGGTGTGCCACATGTTGCTGTAACACATTCAACAGTGTAAGATCCTGTAGAGAGTGTGAGGCTCAACAGACTGTTCAGGTGAAGGGTCTATTTGTTCTGTTGTTCATTTATGACACATATGGGGAAACAATGTTATCCACGTGATAGGATTCATTTGGCTTTGGGAGGAGCAGTTTACACATTCTACATGTGATATCTCCTGGTATGATGATAGGGCCTTTTGTCACTGGGAGGTGGGTATGTATGTATGGGCCTGTCTGACAGGATGTTGACATTGTCAGTCAGGTACAGTTGACCCTGACTCAGGACTTATACGACTGTACATTGCTATTTCTGACATAGCTGAAGGAGGTGTAATGGTTCTGTCTGTACTCCTTTGCAGATAATATTTCCAAAGCAATGACAAACATGAACACTAAACCCCTGTTATACTCTTTTACACACTTAACCCACTACTGATCCTTTGTGATCAGTCAACAGTGTATGTCATCATTATATCCTGGCATGTCCAAAGGTCGATTTTGTGTGTACTCTCCAGTCCAGCTGGTGCATATTGGAATTTTAATGCATTGTTACAACTGCCTTATGTACACAGAGAACCCTGTCCTCCTAACAACAAACTGAGATATATGTGAGAGATGCAACTGTATAGACAGACAGGAGGATGAGCTCTCCCAAGCCGTGACTGGCACAGTCTATCAGGTGGTGAAGGTAACCAGACACACTACAAATCCAGTCTCACATGGACCTATGATGACAGCAAACCAAATACATTACCACACAAACACATACTCGGAGCCTCTAAATATACTCTGCCTAAGCAGCAGAGACATCCAAAGCAGACACCCAAACAACTGCTAACCCACAACTATACACACATATCACATAGTTCACAAAGTCAGTGTGCCACACAGTCACTGCCCTTAGGCCTACACAACAGACCTAATAGACTTGTAATAGGTGACTGTAATTGTTGGTCACACTGACATCCCACTCACCAGGCTGAACAAGGAGAAGGTCACTTTGTGCTGTCTGTCGGGTGCAAGGATCTGCCACATGACACATGCACTCTTGTCAGTCCACTAAAAGTACAAATATGGCTCCATCATTGACCATGCTGGTATGTAAACCCTCAGATGTTCCTCCCTGGACTACATGACAAGAGACATAGAGGAGCTCTCTGATCATGTAGCCCAGGCCAGTATGACCCTAACCTTGTGTAGCATCTTACCCTCACCAAGAATTAGGTCACAGTATACAGACAAACTGATCACTTTTAACAGTTGGCTAACATATTGGTGTCATCCAAAGGGGATTCAGTGTCTGTCAGCCTGGGATTACATGCTCGACATGCCACATGGATTCGCTATGGACGCCATGCACCTGTCACCCCTAGGCTTTCACAGATTGGCTAAGGCTGTTTCCACACCCATAGTGGCTGTTTGAAGCGAGGCTCAGAAGACAAAACCACCTCCATAGACATTGCAGGGTAAAGGAAACGGAGAGTAATGCTGCTCAACAACAGATGTCTAACCCTCAGAATGCATGCACTCAGGACTCACATCAGTATGGAGACTGTTGATATATGTGCAGTAACAGACACCTGGTTCAGGCTCCCAAAAGCACACCAGCACTACCAGGGTTTACTTCATACCATGCTTTTCAGACACAAGACTCAGACCGGCCAACAACAATAGAGGGGGTATCCATATACATCATACATACACACACCTCCGGGTTGGTAGCACTGCACAAAGCATCAGAGAACGTACATGTGCAACTGACAGTAGGCCAAACTGCATTTCAGTTTGTAGACTGCTACAGACCACACTCCCAAACTCGGGAACAACACTCGGTATTCCTGGGAACAATGTGGAATGTGAAGGTCTCTCCAAACACCATTATATTGTATGAATTCAAATACACAAACATTGACTGGGAATACTACTCAAGCATCGACACACTCGCACAACAGTTGCTAGGATTTATACAGTCAAACGCTATGGTAGAAGTGATCACCACAACCACAGGGGGTTAAAACATGTGGGACCTGATCATCACCAACATGGGGACTCTGTGTTCCACATCAGAGGTATACTCCTCATTGTTAAGGTCAGAACATACATTCCTCTCACTGGACATACATATCCCATACACACACACATCCTAGGTGATCTCAGTGAAGTACTTCTCATAAGCAAACGTCACACTTAAAACAACTGAGGTGGTATCCGTCAAAGACCCTGAGACAATGTTAATTACAGCTCAGACCACTTAATCCTTTACAAACACATTCTATGGACAACTACTGGAATGCATGGATCGTGCTATCCCAGATAACTACAAGACTCACTCCTCCAAAGGCAGGGGACATGTCTGGTGCACCACAGCCATTAATGAGCTTTACAAGGACAGGAGGAGGCTACTACATGATAGAGCACAATCCCAATCAGGAAGGCATCTCTGATCAGTACTATGGAATAACTACGATCACTTGTTGATTCATCTAAGGGTCACTTATAACGGACACTTGCAAAAGACACTATGGACAATCACAAGGCCTTCTTTAGTTATGTCAGGGACCTGGGTGGGAACTCACAGATATGTTGTGAGTTACTGCATAATGACAAAACATACAGTGAACCCACTGACATTGCAAACATCCTGGCAAACAGGTTCAGTGGAAATGTTTCCACACCATCCCCCCTGCAGTGCACATGTCCATCCCAACAGGGTGTAGCCTCCCTGACATCACAGATTGACAGGTGAGTGCTGCCCTCTCCATAGCAGACAACACAGCATCAATGGGACCAGACGGTGTCCCGGCCTGAGGCTTACACGAGATTCATGATGAAATTCACACTCACATTATGTCACTGTTCAATATCAGAGTTACTACAGGATATGTACCCAAGAAATGGTGTACAGCAACAGTGTTCATGCTCCACAGTGGTGGTGCCACAAAGGACCCTGAACAATATCTCACTATATGCCTAACTATCCTGGTCTGCTAAGCTATGAAGTGTATCATCATGGAACACATACACATAGACATTGTGAACCTACAGACACTGGATCCTACACAATTTGACTTTGTTGTAGGCAGATCTTGCCTCTTGCACCTGTTTGATGTCTTTAAACAGTTAACAGGTCCAAAGATGTACAGAGGGTTGTCCACACAACCTACCTGGAGCTCGCACAACAGTTCAACACAATACCCCACTTGGCCATTATACATAAGCTCACCGGCTTCAATATCTACACATATGTCACAAGATGGATTGCTAACTGGATCATGGATAGCACCCACATGGCCAGTATTGCATGTCTGACTATACACCAGTTACACGTGGCATCCCACAGGGCTCAGTCCTGGGACCTCTCTTGTTCCGTATATATTTCTCAGATGTACTGGCTAACACAGGAGGAATATGGCTGACCATGTTCGCAGGTGACTGCAAACTGTGTGCCATAATCAACTCCGCAGCTGGCACAAGCATCCTCAAGAAGGGTCGCACAGAGATGGATAACTGGTGCCAGAGCCATGGCCTACAGATACCTTTCATTAGATGCATAGCCATCACCTTTGGTAGTAACAATGTGCCCACACATTACCACATAGGAGATGATACATCACGTACGGTGTGTGTGATTTGTAATTTGGGGACATGAATAGTTAGTACTCTTGCCTTTGACATTCACATTGCCAATGTTGTTGGACACACCTTCTATATAGCCCACCTTATTCCATAGGGTTTTACATCTAGATCAGGTGGGGTCATTGTGCCCCTATACTCATCAGGCCCATGCTTGGATACAATGGCCCATTTCGGATGTACCTTACCCAACACCTGCAGCAACTGTAATGTCCACAAATGTACCGAACCAAGTGGATCTAGGGACTCACACAGATGGTATGCGCAGTTTGGCTATGGTGACCCCATCTCTCCTCAGTTGCTTACTGCCTACTTGGATGCGATCTGTGCTTGTTGTTTGAAGCCATGTCCATCACAGCATTGATGGACAGGCTCCACCTCAGGATATCAAAGTCCCTTACAGCTACACTCTGCAGGGACGGGAACGTCAGCACTGATGTTAATAGGACATGCTGGAGTGGCAGATTCCCATCCCAGAGGCTCCACTCACTCGGGAATGAGATCCAAGTCTCACATATGCAGAGACAAGCACTGACCACCTACAGGTGACAGCTTGAAAGGTGGATGGGTGATCGTATGTTTAGCCCTGGGATATGTTCTGGGTCCCTGCTAAACAGAGGCAGAATAAAATGAATATATGTGGGATATCTTCCGTGACCTACTATTCACAGGCACAGTCTACTAATCTAGCAGGGTTGCAAAAGGCAAACACACTGTGGATAGGCTTATACATGCCATAGGGCAGATAGCCTAGTGTCAACCTCTGAACCTATGATAATGTTCGGGATGCACATTGTTCAGTGATGGTACTGATTGCAGGTTTTGTTTCTTCTTTGCTTTCCCACTTTCTATGAACAACCTAAGTATCTGCATAACATATTTGATTATGACAAGGTTTCACTATATTATATATGTGTCTTTTGTCATATAACTGTGTGCACATGGCAGATTGGTGAATAGTGCAAGGTTCCTGGGTTGACACATGCAACTGATGGATATGTGTGGCCCACTGCTGTACTCAGACATGCCCTAAGTGTGTGAGCATGCCCAGTTCAGACTTTTTGTGTTTTGTTGCCTGACATTTGTCTCATATATTCAAGTGTGTGGGCATGCCCAGTGTGACCTTGCAGTATGTATTTATACTATATGTGTGTTGAATATCAGATTCTATTCTTACTGCAGGCCTCACCTTTGTGTCTTAACTTGACAGGGATTATGCCAAGCCTACAAGGTTTCCATGAGATACTTTACATAGACTTATCAACATTTTTTCATACAAGCTGACCATTGACATACTGTAATGGTTTAGTGGTTCTGTACTATGACTGTAGTGCACTGTATCCTGGGTTCGAGGACTGTCACTGCTTCATATTTTCATACATGGCAGAACAGACTGCTTCAAGAAAAGTGAAGCAAATATGAACATGTTTACCTGCTTTTGCTGAACTATGCCCAAATTTAACTAGACTTGCACAATATTGATCAAGGATGACCAACATTGCTGAACAGTGCTCAACATTGCCTGTAGTTGTGCTACTTAGTGTGTGCTATTTTGTTTACATATACTAAATAGTGGTGAGAGCTGTTTAGCACTGCTTTATATTGCTTAACACATAGCAATCATGCCTTAGGTGGTGCTGCAGGGCTGCCTATGTCGGATGCACTTTTTACACTCCCTATACATGTTTGTTAACAGGTAGTGTCAAGTTAGGCATCCCTTTTACTATATGTGCGAGTCGGAGAGAGGTATAATTTCCAGGGTTCCTACTGAGCCAGTGTATATGTTATGCGTTGCCTCTTTGCCAAGGCCAAAGCATACTGGTACGCCTCCTTCTGCCTACTGGGGCAGGCTCAGGTTGTTCCTCCTCCGAGTCACGCTCTGCCTGTGGTGGCCTTAACAATGGTGGGGGGCTGTTATGCTCGGGCCTATGCTGCTCCTGCTGCAGCTGTTTTCACAGGATCATATTGTGTAGCATAGCACATACCATGACTATTTGGGTACATGTAGTTGGTGAGTACTGCAAGGCTCCACCAGATGTGTCCAGGCACCGGAACCATGACTTGAGCAGCCCAAACACATGCTCAATTACATTTCGTGTTTGCACGTGTGCCTCATTATGGCATTCCTGTTCAGGTGTGTGTGCATTTCTGATGGGTGTCATCAGCCACGGCTCAAGTGCATATCCAGCATCCCCCACTAGGTGACCATGAGGGATGTCCCCATTGGCAAATGTCTGGTACAGCTGCGTCAGATGCCAGATATGGGAGTCATGGTAGCTTCCAGGGCAGTCAGCACACACATTCATTATTATGCCCTGGGCATAACACACGACCTGGCAGTTGATGGAGGGGTAACCCTTGCAGTTATAGTAGACCCTACACTGCTCACCAGCTGGTGTTTTGATGCGAATGTGCGTGCAGTCTATTGCACCCACTACCTCAGGGTATTCCGCTATTTGCTGGAAGAGACGCATATTGCTGGCCAATACCTCACAGGAATTGGGGAAATATACATGATCACCAACATGTGCTGACATGGCATTCAGGAACTGGTGCAGTACCCTGGATGCTGATGCCTGTGAAATCCCCATAATATCGCCATTTGGTCTCTGGAAGGTACCTGTTGCTAGCATTCTTAGGCCAACACATACCTTGGTTTCCACTGGGATGCGTTCCCCTCTGTTGGTTCTGTGTGTGAGGCGTGGCCTGCACAGCTCAACAATTTGCTGCATGAGGTCTCTGTCCACTCTATAGCGCTCCACTATCTCCAGCTCATGTAGCCCCTGGTAGGTTTCCCTAGGCCTGTACAATTTCTCCATCTATTCACTGTGGGTTGCTCAGCAGCATTCGCATTGTCACCACTCTCAGCATGTTGCATATGTTGCCTTATAACAGCAATGGCAGCCCCTAACATTTCTTTGTCTCAGTAAAGCTTTTTCAGTTTTCACTTCTATTAGCTTACTGCAGTGTTGCAGTGTCTCTGAGAAAAACATACTGGAAAGTTGTTTGCTGAGTTTTAAGTGCTGGGCTGGGCTGGGCTAGTGTACTGCCTGTGTAATTGCCTGATTCTGATTGTTTTCACCTGCTAGCTCTGCTAGTACTCCCTGGTTAACTTCCTACTATTTGTTTTGCTTCCTTTTCCTTTTCTGTTTCCTCAGGGGGGCAGCGCCGCACACACAAGCTCAAACACGCGCACACAAGCTCACACGTGCGCACACATGCTTACACATGCGCACACATGCTTACACATGCACACACATGCTTATTCTTGCTAACACGCGCGCACACAGGCGCAAACGCGCTTACACAGGTTTCAACAACCTTACACTTGCTTACTCCAGCTGACACGCGCGCACACAGGCTTACTCGGTTTTACAGGTGCGCACACGCGCGGATACACATTGCAGGCATTTCTCCAAGAAACTTTGGTGTTGTTCATGGCATACACATTCAATTTCATGCCTTTAGCTAGGGTACCTATTGACACACCTCTTTCAGTGATTAGTATCTGACAGCAGACACATGCCACTCTACTCTAATGAGCTTCACTTCTCTCAGACATACCCCCTTATGATGTCATCCATCTTCTACTCTGTTACACACCGTATCCTACTCCTACACTACACTGACTGTGCTCTTTTGCTATGTAAACTTGTGATTCTATCCTTACCCTCATTTGCATAGGATTGCCTACTATTGCTTGGTTACATCTCTTAGACTGAGCTTCCCCCCTTAGCAACCTCTACTCGGTAGCCATGTTGTCTTGGGATGCCATTCCCTTGCATTGTATATTAGGGATTACTGTAAAATCCACATGTATGCATTTTAATTATTGCTTTTCTGGTTTTTAGAGCGCACTGCGATAGGGAAAAAAAATTTAAAAATATTTTATTTTAATTTTGCATCGGTGGACATTGCCAATGGCCGTATTTTTGGCCATTGGCATGATTCCTCGACTGAATGCATCCATTTTTTCGAGCTGTCACAGCTCTGTTTTGCTATTTGCAGAACCGTACTCAGTTGTCAATGGAGTACATTTCTGCAAATAACACTACTCTTACTCGGACAGGTTAGGGTTTCCTGAATCACAATTTTACCTCATTTGCATGACTTTCAGCAGCAAATGAGGTAATTTGTATATCCTAGCCCTGTCTGTGTAAGAGGAGTTTTAGGAGCTCTCTTACACGCCCCTGCCGGCTGTTCCTGGATCGCGCGGAAGACATGTTGGCTGCATGGAGTCTTACTGAACTCTTAGACTCCGTGCAAGCCTCTGGCCCAGTGAGTTTTAAAACATGAAGAGAGGATGTCTAAGATGACCTCTTTGCTTGGTTTAGCAGAAGCATTTTGGTATCAAGCAAGAATGGAAATCAAACCTGTACACAAAAATCAGGCAGCAAATGCATATGACAAAATACTAAACAAAGATCATAAGCAGAAGTATCAGATGAGTAGGAAAAAAATGTGGGAAAGGCATAAGTACTGTGGCAAGTGTGGAGATCTCTTGGAACAACCTCACATTGATCAGGATTTGACACAGGAATGGTAAAGGAGAGGTGAACTGAAACAAGAAGATGAAAATTAATAAGGTTGCCTGGGATGCTAGACTACATACACATTGGTTTACAAAGTCTATTGAACATGTGAGCGAATGAGACAAATGTTGGTTCTGTAGAAAAGAATGGGAAACAGTTGCACATCTTGTTGCTAGCTGTGATACTCTCATGGCCGAGGGCCTGCATACTGAAAGACACAATAATCTGGCAAGACTGTTGCACTGGGAATTGTACAAACACTACAATATTGAAGTAACTGAGAAGCATTGGAAACATGAATCACAAAGTAATAGAGAGAGTAATGAAGTTTATGTCACATGGGAATCATCCATTGCTAACAGTTCAGAAAGTAGTGGTGAGCAAACCAGATATAGTGGTCTAGGAGAAAAAAAGCCCTATTGATCATTGAAACTACAATACCCAGTGATTACAGTGTTTTACATACAGAGAGGCACAAGGTCATAAAATACCAGGATTTGCAAGCTGAAATGAGAGTAATGTGGAAGAAAGACACCCATAAATATTCAGTAGCAGTAGGATCACCCATTGTAATGCTGCCAGTACATGTAACTTCATATGAATTACAGAAGATGTCAGTAGTTCTGGGCACACTGCAGGTGTTGCATAGAGCACTTCTGGCTGACATCAAAGATTAAAACAGTAAACTTCATGAACTTTAATCATACACTGACTTAGGAATGGGATCCATTGCCATCATGGTATCAAAAACCCAAAAGAGTTGGAGAAATTAAAATGAGTGAGCATGGATACCTGTGCTAAAACTGTGTCCCTGTGGCATGCATCCTGAAATGGATGGATTCCAAATGTTCCTGTAACAAAACATAAGCAATACATGGTACAGTCAACCTACAGTCTGTATGTGCTATGCTGCAGCATAGAAATCTGAATGATGTGGTGTTAACCTAGACCATAATCCACTGAGATGCAAGTGAGGTGTCCACTTCTCCAGTGATGATCCTAGTACCACTGTAGAGACACCAGAAACTCCTCCATTTTTGTTAGCCTACTGCTTTCAAGGTCACCACCTCCCATGGACAGTCTCTCTACTACCATGGGACATGCCTTTGCTTTTACTCAGAATAAAAATTTGGTAACATGCAAAAGACATTGATGCAATGTGTAGCTGCCACACTCTCCAGTACTCCAACAGGCACTGACTATGGGCACTGAGTGATTAAAGCAGGATTTCATTTTCAACTGGGCAGAAATCATCTTTCCTCTGCCATCCAGCTTGTCATCTGCATAAGCAGACACCTGTAAAGACATGACACAAAGCTATAGACTATACACTGCTGGGGGAGGTAGAATGACAGCTACAGGTTAAGGGGTAATGTAGTTATACCATATTATTACCAGAGAGTTATGGGTGTATCTCATACTATAAATGTAGGAACAGAGATGAATACATATAGTCAGTGTGCTTTCTATACATCAGAATATATGCAGTCCCCACTGGGCCCATCCATTTTGTTAGGACCTACAAGAGTGTATATGCTGAGGCAGTCATCCCTGCTGCCAGAATTAGAACTTAGAACACACCTAGGAAAATAATTGTGATATAGCTGTACCCCAGTTCAGTATATGTGTGTGGGAGGGATACATATGTAAGCATAGCAGTGCTGTATGCAACACTGTACCCACCATATAAATTACTCGGGCCATATCCTTATCATAAGTAGTGAAAAGCATGTAGAAGGACAGTTTGTCCTGATGTCATGGGCTATCTTGTTGCCAGTAAAATCTACATCCATCATTTTATGAATGTTTGTGCTACTACTAACCTAAAGGTGTTACTGATCAATGCTAGGAGCCTAAACAAGAAAATCAATACCCTACAAGATCTCCTAACTCTGGAGAATGTAGGTATCTGTGCCATTAATGAAACATGGTGTAAATCCTTCACTGCCTTCTACATATTTAGGCAATCAATTGCAGAGACAGAGACAAAAAGTAGAGAAGTCTCAGTCTACATTAATAAGAAGTATAAGTCTAGGTTGGTTAAACAGGAAGATGCCCTGGAATGTAAACACATGCGAATGACCACAGACAAAGTCCCACACCATACCCTATCAAGCTACAGGTCACCTTCTATGTCCCTAGAATACCAAAGCTTGTACATAGACTTAATGGAGACACTCACCATTAGCAAACTATCCTATTCATGTGAGACTTTAACTACCACTGTATGCACTGAGAAACATACGCACAGGTACAATGATTCCAGGACTTTATTAACACAAATTCCCTTGACAAGATAGTGTGCACACCTATAACAGGTTCAAACATACTGGACCTGGTACTCACCAATATGGGAGAGCACTATCCACCCAAGTGTCACATCCTCAGTGATGAGGTTGGACCACAAAGCTGTCTTCTTCGAAATAAAAATCAACTTGGCAATCTCCAGCAAACCTTGTAAGATTTAAGAACTGCGCCAAAGCAAACTACATCCTATTAACCAATAGTTTGTCAAAATTAAATGCCCCTGCCAACCCTCATTTCACAACAGCCTATGCAGAAATGTTGACAGAGACCTTGTACAACCATATAAATGGCTGTAGAGAGACTGCTGTACCTATTGTAAATAAGCCCAAAACAAATTCTAAAATTAAACCACACTGGTAGAATCCTAACTTTAATACAGTGTATAACAAAAGGAAAAAAGTCCTAAAAGGCTAAAATCATGATGATAAACTCCCATAATGATAGGAGTTTTCTTATTAAACTAAACAGGAAAGTAAGAGGACTAATAAAGTGCAACAAGACCAATTACAAGGTTAAAATAGCCTCACAGGCTTAAGATTACCACAAGGTCTTCTACAGCTATGTCCAAAACCTCAAAGGCAGCATGCATCAGTGTGCTGAACTGGCGGTTAATGGTGAAACCTTCAATGAGCAGAACAAATTAGCAAATTTTCTGGCTGACAAATTCAGCTCAGACTTCACCCACCTCCTTCCCCATGAAATACATACATAATTCCCCCAACTATAAACAGGGAGCAGGTCCTGTCAGCATTTGCCAAAGTGAAAAACACAGCCTCACTGTGCCTCCACAATATCCCAGGATGCTTCCTAAATATCTTGAAACATGATCTATGAGGACCATTTGAGTCACTTTTTGACTAGTATCAAAACAGGCAATAATGGAAGACTGCAACAGTTATATCACATCACAGGGTTGGACCATTAACCAACCTCAGTAACTACAGACCTATTAGTCTAACTAGTATAATATGTAAATCCATGGAATGGATTATCATGGAAATGATCAACAAAGACATATGCAACCTTCAGACACTGGAACCAACCCAGTTTGGCTTTGTCAATGAATGGTCATGCCTACTAAACGTGGTGGACTTCTTTGAGAAGGTCACCAAGGCAATGGATGAGGGGAAAATGGTGAATACCACCTATATGGACTTGACTAGGGCATTCACTACAATGCCTCACTCTGGTATAGTTGACAAACTCACCGAACTGGGCATAAACCTAAAAATAACTTATTGGACTGCCAGCTGGCTCACAGACAGGACCCAGCAAGTCAGGATTGGTAAGAATACCTCTACTAAGAGAATGGTCACCTGTGGGTGTACCTCAGGACTCTGTACTGTGACCACTTCTATTTGGCATCTACTTCTATGAGATAAAGGTTAAATTCAAGGGCCTTTGGCTAACCAAGTTCACAGATGACCACAAATTGAGAGCTGTAATAGACTTCCCCTATGACAGACAAATGACTGGAGCCAAAGTCATGGATTAAAACTCAATGCCAAGAAATACATTATAGTGCCTTTTGGGAAAACTGCCACCCAGGCTAATTACGTAATTGATAAGACACCCCTAAGAGTTGAACTGATAGTCAGGAATCTGTGAACATATGTAGACAGTAATCTGGACTTTGACCACCATATGGCCAAGGAAGTAAGAAAATCATTCTATGTCACCCAACTTATAAGTAAGGGCATGTCATCCAGGTCCAAAGAAGTCATAGTGCCACTTTATTCAACCCTTATTAGACCCATAACTGAGTATAATGCCCCCTTTGTCATGTACCTGAACAGACATATAAAACAGTCTGGAACATCCACAAAGATACCTCACCAGGAGAATCCAGGGCAAAAACACATTATCCTATATGGATCTCCTTAAAGTCCTATCTCTATACTTGGTCTCGTTCTTGTTACTCACGTTATCTATGTTTGGCATACAAGGCATCCTTGGATCCAGTTCTGATGAACCTTTTGCACATCTGCAAAATAAACATCATCAGAACCACTAGATTCAAGGATTTAAATTTTGCTTGTGACATAAATAAGACATGTTGGTGAGACAGATACATGTTTTGAAGGTTCCCTGTGATCTGGAACAGGATCCCCATCCATGTGAACAGAGTCTATCCCTAACCCCATTTAAGCATAACCTTGCCCAATGTATGGGAAATTGAAAATGTACCCCTGTTCTGACCCCCATGTCTCTGATAGACAGAGACAGACAGTAATACCCAAACTAATACCCGCCACATAACCTCTAGAAAAAACTTCCTAAGTAACAAACACTCCTAATAAATGCCCAAGACCTAGGGACACACTTGAGTTGAGTTATATGGCTAGGCTTATAAAGTCCCTGGTGGTCATCAGCCTGATATAAACCTATGTACATATGAACATATAAGCCAATTAGGCCAAATTACATGAATAACGATGAATCACTGTATGTGGTTGCTGTGCATCTGTAGGTAAATCTCAGCTTGTTACCTATGCTTGCCTCTATATAATAGCTCCTGGTTATGACCTCATGGAGGGGACCTGTGTGAGTGCATGCATTTAATACATCACAGCTCCATGTTGCATTACCTGGGATTCAAAAATCACACATGTAAGCGTGACTGACAGGATATAATTTTATTTGCATGAAAGTAACACCATTTTCTTGAGAGATTTGAGTGACTATGGTGGCAGCATATGCTGTTGTTCATCAGACGGCATCTACATTAAGCTTGACAGAGAACAAGATTTTGCACTCTATCCTTCATGGTCAGTTTGGGGAGCATCTAATGGGTCCCATATTATGATATATTCAAGAGAGTAGATCACTGGGATGATCTGGCTTAGGTGCCACCCTCGGTCACTGGCATTAAATGATAATGAACAGTCATCAGTATGATAACCTGTGGCATTAAAACTCTGATGACAATCTCCATGCATGGGAAGTGGAGTTTAGGCAACATATAGCCAAAGGGCAGTGTGAGTGGATAACATTGTAACTATTTTTCTTGTTTTATGTTTGTGACTGTTATTGCTACAGACAGGTATTTGGCAAGGTGAGCTTTAGAAATATATGTAGGTTCCCATGTGGAATTTCAATGTCAGATGGAGGTTATGGTGGCAGTTAATGGCATGTCCACCTACATTTACGTGCGTTACTGCAGGGACATGTTATTGGGAGAGTTTCTGTCTCAGGGTGCCTGTATGCGCCTTTATGAGGACCTGGGCCATTTTTCTGTATGTTGACATAGACACAGGGATCACACACCTGCCTGCTGCCTGTCATACAGCTCACTGGACATATGTATTTGATTATGACTTGTATCTGTTATTCTGGCATCTTACCTTATACTTGTTAAAATTCTTTTTACCTGTTAGAATTATTTGATGTGTACTTTTTTATTTCAGTATGAGCAAAATGAGATAGTATTTGTGTTGCCTACTATAGTAGGCAGGAAAGTCTATCAACCAGTCAAGGTTAGTTCTACTTACAAATGCTGACCTGTGTTTTAAATATATTCAGTCCAATGTTAGGCAAGACTCCCTTTTGGAAAAATTCCAATCGTGTCTCCTCACTGCAAGTCCAGATGACAGATTTCCTCAGCAGGCACTTCATTTGTAGCCTACCTCTTCTGATGTTGTTGCTGAGGGATATGGTTGTGATGATGCTGGGCATGCCTTGACAAAGGGGGGCCTTAACCCATCACTGGTAGGTAGCCTGCCACCACAGCCTGAAATAACCTAACCATAGCTGAAGCAGGAGGTAGATGCTACGATGGAGAAAGCAATGGGTAAGCAAATGGACCAATATGCACCATGGATAGGATAGCAGATTCAGTCTCCTGGTCCAGGCAGCTCAACGAGAAGGGTTACTATCAATACAAGCTATTAGGGGATGTGATCGTCAGTGTAGAAAAGCTGTTAATCAATTCCTGAAAGTCAGTGGTACAGTCATTGGATGTGAATGCTGATCAGTCTCTGGGACAACAAGCACTAACCATAGTTATTTTAATAGGTGCAGTTAAGATCATAGTTGCCAAATGATTTGTTTGCAGTGTATTAGTTTTAAAAACTATAGCAAGGAGCTTGTTTAGCTCTTTGCTTCAGTTTCAAAAAGATGTTTCAGATAGAGCAAAGGTCCATTTTGTGGAAACATAATAGCCTTCTGAATGGTGAAGTATGTTTTTTTTATTTCTTTTTGTCTCGCAAATCTGGTTGAAGGGATAGTCATTTTCTGACTAAAGGCAAAATGGAAAGTTAATTACCTTATTATATCTACATGCTTTCATTTTCATATTTAATTCAAACTAGACAATATAATTACATACATACTTATAATATGCCATCGATCTTATCTAAGTACCCTACTGTGAAATCTGTCATTACCTGGTGACTGTTTATGTCATCTAACAATTCCTTTAAATGTCTTACTTTTCACTGTTATTGATTCCTATATAATATTGATGGCATACTGCCTTCCTATGTATGTATAATGTTTTTTAAATGCTTTGCATATGATGTCGTGTATCGTGTTTACGGTTCTATATGGGTACACCGAAAGATCAGAACAGCGAATGTATGTACATCGACACATTTACGTCGATGTACACACAGAGCAAAATACCTAAACAGCGAAAACCGGAACACCGAACTTGTTCCATAGCTAGCAGCACGATGGTGGGGATAAGGAAATATATCCTTTTCCCCACTGTAGTGCAGTCTCAGAGTTGGTATATTTAGGTAGGGGGGTGTGGGGGGCAAAGCCCCCCACATGGGGGGTGCAGGGGGGGCTTGCCCCCCTGCCAAAGCTAATTAATGTAATATTTTAGTTTAGATTTTACTTACCTGTGTGGCGCATTATGATGATGAAACACATTCGGCGTTCCGGTTTTCGCTGTTTAGGTGTTTCGTTCAGTATGTACATCGATGTAAATGTGTCAATGTATATACATTGACTGTTCTGATCTTTCGGTGAAGTCATATAGACCCCGTGTTTACCCCTGAGCTGAGAATGAAATACATTCAGTGGGTTCAATGATCTACCATGGTTAACAAATTCAGAATAAATAAAAAAAAATAAATAAATAAAATATATAACTGTCATTGCCTTCTGAATGTTTATATTTTGTTAGTTGATTGGTGCAATGTGTAGCCATCACTGCCAACTAAGTATGCATACTATGTTTAGCTGTTTGATTTGTACAATGTTTATGCATCATGTCCCTTTTGAAAATAGGCAATGCCCAGCAATCCTCACCAAGTTAACATAATATAAATAAAGAAAACAAAGAGCTACATTATATGTATTCCCATTGCTATAAGTAATCTCAAATTCTTGTTGGTTGAAGGTTATAAACAACTTAAACATGAACTCTAAAAAGAAGCACCAGTGTACCTCATCCTTTTCCACTATATACACATGGTTTTATAATTCCATCAACATTAAAACCCAACTCCATGTAAGTATTGGACAGAACAGAATTTTCCAGGTTGTTGCTGCCTGATTCCAGTGCTTGCTATTCACATTCTACTTATTTTCCCCAGTGCTAGTTACTCTAATTTTCTTATTAACTTAACATTGTTATTGCCTCCTCTTCCTTGTGGGTTCATTAACTCTTCTCCATATTTAAATCACTTTAAGGTACTGTTTGTTCAAAGGTACTCCATTTGGTATGCCTTTACCATATGTGTCCTTCTCCAGACAAGTACACAATGTCCTCTGTATCCAGTTGTTGGTTCAGTCTGCTGCTACCACAAATCTGTGATTTTTGTTTCCTGACATCCATATCACAATCCAAGTGACTAGTTAGATCTGCTGTACATACTCCTTGTACTGCAGTTTTTCTTTAAGCCGTCTAGTTGCTGGTTCAGAGGATTATGGCTCTCAGCTATTAATGATCTGCTTCCTGTAGTCAAGGATACAGGATGTGTCTCCTTCTCCCTCTATTTTGCATACTTTGTGAGTCTAAGTAAGTCACTTTAACAGATAGTACTGCTAGGCCATCTCTTTAAAGGGCTTTTATGTCAAGGTGGCTTTCCTGGATAGACTAGTAGGTCAGGAAAATAGTGATGGTAGTCAAGCCTAAAAATACATATCCATTGACCTTCCTGACTTGAACAAAGCAATTCTAAGGAATTATTACCCATTAAAATGGTTAAGAAAGCAGTTTCTATGAAAAAAAAAATATTTTTATGATAGATTGAAGACAAGACATCAGGTAGTTCTAGGGAGACCAAGACAGAGCAAAAGCATGTCTGCTAACTACCCAACTATGAAGATACAAACATTCTTGTATGTTGTACAAACTGTCTTTGGTTTCAAAAATATTATAAAGGTCTGCAGCACAGATATAAGACTAGGATATATTGTAAATATTATAAGAGGCGTTCTAGTGTGGGTTGAGTTAAAACAGCAATATGAAATGACAGTTTGAGCAACTGAGATTTAACAACTTAAAATCAAACAAAGAAAAACTGCAATTATGTGTAAACATTGTCATGTACATGAATCATGGGTTAATTAGCTAGGGCATTCAGCTGGATCCAAAACACATGGACAGTGGCCCAGGTGGAATATCATTTAAATAAAAAAATTGTTACTGAAATGTTTGTGTCTAGTGTAATACCCACATACATTCATTCTAAACCTGTCAAAACTAAGGTAGATACTGAAAAAGGGCATTCCTTAACACACAAACGTAACAGATTCATCAATATCCCAATATTATGATGTGAGCAAAGCAATGATCTTATGATGCGATGACCATTATGATACTATGATATGACCAACATTATGACCCTATGATGTGACAAACATTATGATACTATGAAGTGACCAACATTATGACCCTGCGATGTGAGAAAAGTTATAATGCTATGGTGTGACTGATATTATAACCCTCTGATGTGACAGACATGACACTATGATGTGGCCAACACTATGACCCTATGATGTGACAAACATTATTATATTATGATGTGACCAACATTATGACACTGTGGTGCGACAATGGTTAGGAAACTATGATGTCAAACTTTATGGCAAACATGACACTATGATGTGACAAAAATTATGACCCTAAGATGTAACAAACATTATGACCCTCTGATGTGACAAATGTTATGATACTATGATGTGACCTACATTATAACCATATGATGTGATAAATATTATGATACTATGATGTGACCAATATTATGACCCTGAGATGTGACAAACATTATGATACTATGATGCAACCAACACTATGATCCTATGATGTGACAAACATTTATTATACTATGATGTGACCAACATTATGTCACTACAGTTTGACAAAGGTTAGGTACTATGATGTCAGATGTGACCAAGCTACTCAAAAATGGCATTCCTTAACACACAAATGTGACAGACTCATCAATATCACAATACTATGATGTGAGCAAAGCAATGATCATATGATGCAATGATCATTATGATAGTATGATGTGACATGGACATTAGGTGGTGATCGTGGAAATACTGTAAGGGTAGAACTTGGCTAGGCTTGTAAGTGTCCTAGGGCCATTAGCCTAGTAACTTTCTATGATCCTATGTGACCAACACTATATCCCTATGATGTGACAAACATAACACTATGATGTGACAAGCATTATGACCCCAAGATGTGACAAATATTATGATACTAAGATGTGACCAACATGAAAACACTATGATGTGACAAATGCTCTGATAGAATGATGTGGCCAACAATATGAGCCTATGAAATAGCAAACATTATGATGCTATGATGCGACAAACATTATGACCCTCTGATGTGACAAATGTTATGATACTATGATGTGACCAACATTTTAACCATAGGATGTGATAAATATTATGATACTATGATGTGACCAATATTATGACCCTGAGATGTGACAAACATTATGATACTATGATGCAACCAACACTATGATCCTATGATGTGACAAACATTATTATACTATGATGTGACCATTATGTCACTACAGTTTGACAAAGGTTAGGTACTATGATGTCAGATGTGACCAAGCTACTCAAAAAGGGCATTCCTTAACACACAAATGTGACAGACTCATCAATATCACAATACTATGATGTGACCAAAGCAATGATCTTATGATGCAATGATCATTATGATAGTATGATGTGACATGGATATTAGGTGGTGATCATGGAAATACTGTAAGGGTAGAACTTGGCTAGGCTTGCAAGTGCCCTAGGGCCATTAGCCTAGTAACTTTCTATGATCCTATGTGACTAACACTATATCCCTATGATGTGACAAACATAACACTATGATGTGACAAGCATTATGACCCCAAGATGTGACAAATATTATGATACTAAGATGTGACCAACATTATAACACTATGATGTGACAAATGCTCTGACAGAATGATGTGGCCAACAATATGAGCCAATGAAATAGCAAACATTATGATACTATGATGTGACAAACATTATGACCCTTTGATGTGACAAATGTTATGATTTTATGATGCGACCAACATTATGATCCCATGATGTGACAAACATTATGATACTATGAAGTGACCAACATCATGACCCTGTGAGGTGACAAACATTAGGATATTATGATGTCACCAAGATTATAACCCCATGATGTGACAAATGTTATGATAGCATGGTGCAACTGACATTATGACCCTATTATATGACAAACATCATAAATCTATAATGTGACAAATGTGATACTATGATGTGACCAACATTATGATGCTATGGTGTGACAATCTTTATGATACCATGATGTGACCAATTATGACCTATGTTGTGACATATATTATGACCCTATGATACTATGATGTGACAAACATTATGACACTATGATGCAAACAATATTATGACCCTATGATCTGACAAACATTAAGATACGATGATGTCTCCAACATTATGACCCTATGATGTGATAAATGTTAATGACACTACGATGTGTCCGACATTATGACCCTATAATATAATAGAGTTTATGCTACTATCTTGTGACCAAGATTATGATCCTATGATGTGACAAATATTATGATACTATAATGTAACCAAGATTATGGTGTGACAAATGTTATGATACTATGACATGACCTTATAATGCTAAGATGTGGTAAATGTTATGATACTATGGTGTGACCAACATTATGACCCTATAATATAATAGATGTTATGATACTATCTTGTGACTAACATTATGATCCTATGATGTGACAAACATTATGACCCTACAAAATGACAAATGTTATGGTGCTTTGATGGAACTAATATTATGACCCTATGATGTGACAAACATAATACTATGATGTGACTAACATTATGACACTATGATGTGACAAACCTTATTATACTATGATGTGACGGACATTATAACCCTATGATATGACAAAAATTATGATGCTATAAAGTGATCAACATTATGAGCCTGTGATGTGACAAGCATTATGATACTATGATGTCACCAACCATTATAACCCCATCATGTGAAAATGTTAGGATACTATGATGTGACCAATATTATGACACTACAGTGTGGCAGAGGTTAGGATACTATGAAGTAACCAACATTATGACCCTCTGGTGTGACAAACACTATGGTACTATGACATGACAAATGTTATGATACTATGATGTGACCAACATTATGACCCTATGATGTGATAAACTGATACTTTGATGTAGCCAACATTATTACACTATGACATAACCAACATTATGACCTTATGATGTGACAAGCATTATTTTACAATGAAGTGACCAAAATTATGACCCCATGGTATGGCAAACATTATGATACTATGATGTTTCAACATTATGACCCTATGATGTGACAAATATTAATGACACTACAATGTGTTCAACATTATGACTATTTGATATGACACAAATTCTAAATATATGATGTGACAAACATCATGATACTATGATGTAATCAATATTATGATCTTATGATGTGGCAAACATTATGATGCTATGATGTGACCAACATTATGACCCTATGATATGAAAAACATTATGATACTAAGATGTCATCAATATTATGACTCTGTGATGTTCCAAACATTATGCTACTATGCTGTGTCCACAATTATTACCCTATGATATGACACACATTATGAATTAATGATGTGACAAATGTTATGATACTATGATGTAACCAAGATTATGACTTTATGATGTGACAAACATTATGATGCTATGATGTGAGCAAAATTATGACCCTACAATATGACAAACACTATGGTATTAATATGTGACCAACATTAGGACCCTATGATGTTACAAATGTTATGATGTGACAAACTGTATGACACTATAATGTGACAGCTGATATGATACAATCTTGTGACCAACATTATGACACTATGATGTTACAAACATAATACTATGATGTGATTAACCTTATGACCTTATGATGTGACAGACCTTATGTCACTATGATGTGACTAACACTATGGCCCCATGATGTGGCAAATGTTATGGTACTTTGATGAGACCAACATTATGACCCTGTGATATGGCAAGCATTATGATACTATGACATTAATAACATTATGACCCTGTGATGTGACAAACATTATAACACTATAATGTGAACAACATTATGGCCCTGTGATGTGAAAACATTATAATACTATGATGTGAACAACATTATAACCCTGTGATGAGAAAGTTTTATGATACTATGATGTCACCAACATTATGACCATATGATGTTAAAGTGTTCTGATACTATGATGTGACCAAAACTATGACACTACAATGTGACAAAGGTTAGGATACTAAGATGTGACCAACATTATAACCCTATGGTGTAACAAACACTATAATACTAAGATATGACAAATGTTGTGATATTATGATGTGACCAACACTATGACCCTATGATGAGACAAACTTTATGATGCAAAGATGTGACCAACATTATGACCCTATGATGAGAAAAATGTTATGAAACTATAATGTGACCTACATATGACCTTATGATGTGATAAATTTATACCGTTATGTAACCAACATTATGACCCAATGGTATGACAAAAATCACGAATCTATGATGTGTTACCACCATGCGTTTCACTGCCAAGGCTTGAAACCATGACCTTGTGTACTACAGTCAGAGCAGCATACCACTATGCCAAATCAATTGTTTTAAAGGAGGACACACTCAGGACTGCAGCCCCCCCTCACTTAAGTATAACACAGTATCAGCAATCCATATACATAATATGGGGTATAACCCACAGCCTTCTGCATCAAAAGCAAGCATACTACTTGTTGTGCTACTAACTCTGCATGTGACAACATTATGATGCTATGATGTAACCAGCATTATGACCCTATGATGTGACAAACATTATCCAATGAAGTAAGCAATGTTTTGACCCCATGGCGTGATAAATGTTATGATACTATGATATGACCAACATTTTGAAACCGCTATGTGAGAAAGGTTGGGATAGGTTGGGATACTAAGGTGTGACCAGCATTATGGCCCTATGGTGTGACAATCATTATGATATTGTAAAGTGACAATGTTGTGATACTATGATATGACCATTATGGCCGTATTGTGTGACAATCATTATGATACTATGATGTGACCAACATTAAGACCCTATGATATTATAAATGTTATGAAACTATGGTGTGACCTGCATTATGACCCCATAATGTGGCAAACATTATGATAGTATGACGTAACCAAGATTATGACTTATAATGTGACAAACTTTCAGATGCTATGATGTGACCAACATTATGACCTTAAATATAAAAACATTATGGCAATAAGATGTTTATTTATGTATTTATTTTATTTATTTATTTATTTGGAGTTCATTAACCGGAAAAGTCCACTAGGTCATACAGAACCCATTTTCAGTGGAGGACCGGGGAGAAAGGCTCCTCAGTACAATAAAAGCAAAAATTATATACAATGGTAATATCCAATTAACAAACAAATTAGATTACAAAGTTAAAATAGTGGGTAGGAATTCAGTGCAATAAAAAGCAGAACGTAACCAACATTATGACCCTATGATGTGACACATTATAAATCTATGATGTAACCAAGATGAGGACCTTATGATGTGACAAACATTATGTTACTATGATGTGATCAGCATTATGACCCTGCGATGTGACAAACATGATATTATGATGCAACCAACATTATGATCCAATGAAGTGACAAACTTCATGATGCTATGGTGTGAGTAATATTATTTTATTTTTTATTTAGTATTTGTTTTCCGGGAAAGTCTGACTTGGAATGAACCAATTTTCAGTATAGGCCTGGGGAGAAAAGCTCCAGATGCATGTCTTTGTAATGTGAAGGAAACCGGAGCACCTGGAGGAAACCGACACAAATGCAGGAAGGATATGCAGACTCTGCACATAAGGCACTCTAGCCAAGAATCAAAGTAGAGAACCTCTTGCTGTGAGGTGACAATGCAAACCACTGCACTACCCTATGATGCAATAAATGTTATGATACTATGATGTGACCACCATTATGACCCTTTAATGTGACAGACATTATGATACTATGATATGACCAACATTATGACCCTGTGCTGTGACAAATGCTATGATACTATGATGTGACCAAGCCATTAATGCTACAAGTTAATCCTAATCAGTCTGGAACTGGAGCACTGCTTTCACAAGAGAAGCTATCTATTTCTCATGGCTCTAGAGCAAGGACAGATTCTCGTAATTATTATGCTCAGACTGAAAAGGAGTTTTTGGCTACAGGGTATAAATGTGACATATTTTATGAATACATTTGAAGTAAGCCAGTCAGTGTGCAGTCTAACCATAAGCATATTTCCCAAGCCATTACATTAAGCACTCTGAAGATGCTGAGGATGTTAATATTACTGTTACAATTTGACTTAACTATTGTATATAAACATGACAAAGCTATGCATATTATGGATGCACTGTCTGGAGCATATCTTAAAGAAAACAAGGAATATCTTTTGGATTATTACTTACAATCATGCTAGTTGAGAATATCTCCTGATTACAAGACTATACCTGTAGTTCTGACCAACACTTATAGGTTCATAGATTACTACTATAATAACTGCCCTTGTGGTCCATTTTAAACCTAGCCAATTACCCCATGGGAGCATGAAACCCTGCACTTTATATCTGTAAGGTAAGCACTTTAACCATTTTGCCAACCTTCTCTTGACCTCAGAGCTAAAATGGCTAAAGGCATGGTATTGTTAAGACAAACATAGGAGAATACTAGGCTAAGTGCCCTGAAGGGCCATTTTAAGCCTACCCACTAACCTGAGGTCAGAATGAAACCCTCTGCCTTGTGTCTGTGAGGTGAAGATGTTAAAAATTATGCAAAACTCACCCTATTGTTTGTGCCCACAGGCCTCAAACTCACATACCTGTATTTGGTAGTCTGGTGCTCTATCACTAGACCACATTGGCCCATGAAAAAGAAAATACTTTTCTCACCAGACCAAATGTACTAAATTTTCCAAGATGTTGTTGTTCAAATCCAACAAAGTAATGACTCAAAGTCTACAATATAATCAAGGATAGATAGAAACCATGAAGTGCACTAGGGCATTGCCATATGTAAAGGAATGTCATAAATCTAAATGTTATGAATTTAAATGTTTTGGTTATTATATTTCTTCACAATGAAATTATACTTGAAACTGTCACATCTGCAATATGTTTCACAAAAGCAACACTAAGGACACTACAGGTGTTCACAAAATACAAGAAAGTCCATGGACATGCTAATTTTTTAAGTTCAAGGACTGTCAGTATTCCATCTGTTTTAAGTATTAATCAATGTATACAGACAATATCAGATAAAGGAATACATCTTCACAATCATTTCATACAGTGATAAATACCCTTTATTATGTCACTGCTTCCATGACAGTCATGTCTTTGACAATGTTTGACATTGCCCATGTGCAATCAGCCAAGAACATCAAATTACTTTCTCAAATGTGAAAATTCAGCATGAAACCTCTTTACCAAGGTAGTCAAATACATAAATTGAAATAATCATAGAAACTAAAAAAAATATATAACAGAAGTTTTTTTTTTACTCAAGACTTATCTAGTATTTTCTTTAGTATAGAAACGTTTCCTTAGGAACAGTGGTAGTCATCTGCACAGTTGTTGATGGAAAAAAGAATGAATAGAAATGTACCTATTTCTTCTGTTCTACATCAGCCACAGAAAATGATCAATACACAGCCAGCCTTGAAGAACACTCAACAAAAGCATAAACTGCACTATGGCAAAGCAATGTGTACTCAGAAGCTAGGATAACTGTAAAAATAAAGAATGCATTTGACAGAGAAGTAGAACAACAGAAAGCTGTTGTGCTATATCAGGCTTAAACAATGAAGTCTTACACCTTCAAGATTCAAGATGGTATGAATTTAAGATGTAATTGCACACAAGACTCAAGACTGGAGTTGCATTAGCTCAGAAATTCTAAGATGTTCAGGGCAGTTTTAGATGAGAAGTGACATGGCTTCCAGAGAAGGAAATTGTTTAAAGAGATGTACACCTACCTTAATCATGACCTTATATGGGCCAATATGTCAATTGTTTCACTTGATGAGATTGTATTAGCTGATTATGACGCAGACCCCGGCTTGTCTGTTGTGGCAACTGTGACATTAAACACCACTAGATACTCTAAATTATCTAGAATTTGAAGAATCATTAAAAAAATCCAAATGGAATAATTGTTTTACATATTATTTTAGCAAAAACTGATTTTCATAGCTTCTGCCTAATAAATGTGTATTGTTATTGCATTTAAATCTATTTACATTGTTTATGTATGTATGTATCAATTATATCTATCTATATGTATATCTATATATCTATACATACATGTGTGTGTGTGTGTGTGTGTGTGTGTGTGTGTGTCTATATATATATATATATATATATCTATATATATATATATATATATATATATATATATATATATGTGGGTCCTAGTCGCTATATCAAAAGTACGTTAAATCGAAACGTACTACAGTGAACTCACTTTCGTGAAACTGCATTTTAGTGAAAATGCACTTTTTCAAAAAAAAAAAAGAATAAAAAACTACATGCAGTTTACGTGTAGATTTAGGAGTACATCAACATGTACTGTTGATTGTACAACTAAGCAAAGTGTTGCTTAGATTGCGGTACAGCAGAGATAAGGGAATATTCCCTTTTCCCCACTGTAGTGTGATCTCAGAGTGAGAATATTAAAGTGGTGGGGGTGTGGGAGGCACAGCCCCCCACATGGGGGGTGCAGGGGGGCTTGCCCCCCTGCATAAATGTGAGTAGTGTTTGATTTTTGTGGAATTGTTATTGTTTTTTTTTTATTATCTTTCACAAAAGTGCGTTTTCGCTAAAATGCACTTTCACGAAAGTGAGTTTGCTGCAATACGTTTCGCACACACATACATACTCATGTATGCTTATCATGTGGCATCCCGAAACTACTACAAATTTGAGTGTTTGTTGACTGTATAAATTCTAAAGACTTAGCTTAGCAAGAAGGATATAATGCACAGTGAAGTGTACCTTTACTTGTACCCGTAACCCTAAGCATGTATGTGGGATATCACATGGTTATTTTCAGTTGCTGTTATGCTGATAAAGTGTGTGAGTGCATCTCAATTAACTTTCTGCTGCCTTTGTCTTGCCATCAAGCCTGAAACATTACTTGCAGAAAACATCATCTATCAAATCCTAATCAGTGAGCCTGCATGATAAATAAAATACTACAGCTAAAATTAGGGGACAATTATGCTAGATATCCATCTTTAATTAAGTAAACAACCTGGGCTTAAGTCCTTCTTTTCAGTGATAACCCCAAGACTCGTCATTTAAGTGACATGTTCAGAGGCACATCAAAAGCAACTAGATACGGAGGAAACCAAATCCAGGACTATAGGATAAAGCTCATTTGTACCTTAAATCATTCAGTGTGGTAAAACCACCAGACATAATTATTCAGTTTGCACCTATAACTAATGTGGCAAACGCAATTCCCTTATGCCAGACATATCACGTTAAAAGGCAAAATATCCATTTTACTAACATAGCATTAATGGAATCAGCCCCTTCTTTTATTTACAGTGGAACTGGTTTATGTAAACTTTCTAGTCTCCCAGTTTAAATTCCTTTTCCTAAATCTGATAATATAAGAAAATTGCTAACATGTTTCTAAGCTCCATAATTCTGTCAAGAGTTGAGTGGATTAGAGAATAATAGATGTTAGGTGGACACTAACCTTCCTGCAGTTAGCACTAACAATATCCATTGCTAATGTGTTACTCCTCACCGTGACTTGTGCTGTCAGGAATTATTTCTGATTTAATCAGTGTAGCACTCCCCAGAGCAGTACCTGTTTCCCAAGGTATCAGTATAAAAACAATAAAAGCATGCCTCAGCATGGCTCTCAGCCAGAAACATGCTGGCTCAGAACCATCATCCCGTCTTTACACAGTTTGAATTGATTAGATTTCCTGAGTGAGCAGAGCTATTAAGCGCTTTTTAAACTTTTTCAGCCTGCATTGAGTAAGTGACTGCATGCACAACTCAAAATGTATTATGTGACATTAGATTTTTTTCTTGGGAGAAGGAGATATTACATTCACTGTCTATTCACTAATATGTCTTTTAAATTTTATAGACTGCTAAAATACCCTGTGGTGTTTTTCATGCCTTTTAACATATCCTGTAAACAACTTCTTTATAATATACATATTGAATCTGTTAAGTTTAGAGGCATAACAAAGTTTGTGAAGCTAGCACACTTAAAATTATCATATCATGTTTTCTACAGCACCATAATTACATATCTGAAACAGTTTCTCATCACAAATAAGTGAAGCACTAAACAACATCAGTGACTAAATTATTAACACAAGGTTTTTGATGAAATGCAAAACCTTCTCTCAGTATATCTCTGGGTCAACAGAGAGGTACACAAACAGACAAAATATATACAACATATTGTACTGACAACTAGTAAAGCACTTTGTGGTTTGCAAAATTCACTAGCCTGTGACAATTGCTTCCTTGTGCTTATTGCTAACCCACAAACCTTGCTCACGGCATGGCTGCCATTTTCCTACTTTTTAAATATTAGTGCATCTATCTGATGGAAATGGAGCATGTGCTAATAGAAAGACTGACTCAGATACATCAAAGCCTCTGTACAAAAATAAAAAAGGTACATATATTGAACATTTTGGATATGCAGGTTGCATTCCCACACCAGGTGCTTTGATGTATTTTCCAGGACTGATACTGGACTACATAACAGGGAGGCTCCTCTTTCATAGGTAGGTTCATAGGTAGGTACTAGGCTATTGGCCCTGGGGCCTATACAAGCCCAGCCAAAAAGGTACCCTGGCTTTTGCCACCCAAGAAAATTATTTTCCTGTGCCACTGTCGAGCAGAGCCATAGAGGTGATCCCCGGGGTGAATTTCCTATTTCCCATCCAATCATCGGGATTTTTCTTGAAGAGTGCTAATGAGGAGCTTTGTTTGATATAGATAGGTTGTTTATTCCAGAGTATGGGAAATCTCTGGGACAGGAATCTATCCCTCTGGCGTGTTCTGTTTATTGTGGTGACAAGGTTTAGGTCCCTAGAGTGTGTAGCTCGGAGGGATTCTGATTTCTTTAAGTGGAGCATGTCCAACAGCTCTGGGTTTGACATAGCTTTGTATGTTAGGCAGAGATCACCTCTGAGTAGGCGACATGCGATGGAGTAAAGCTAGAGTTTTTTGAGACAGTCTGCGTAGGGCATCTGTTTGAGGCTGGTAATCCTATTTGTAAGGTATTTCTGCGGCCTTTCCAGTTGTTGTAGATGTCTTGTGAGGTACATACCAAAAGGGGCATTGTACTTTATAATGGGTCTAATGAGTGATGAGTAGAGGGGAACAATGGCCTCTTTTTTTCTGGATGAGAAACCTTTTGTGATGAGGTGTGCCACGTAGAAGGATTTCCTGAGTACTGTGGTGATGTGATTATCAAAGGAGAGACTACTGTCCACCTGTGTCCCAAGGTCTCATCACACTTTCGGTGTTAAGTATAATTCCGCCTATGTGGTAGTTCATGGATACAGAGTTGGTGTGAGTAATACTTCGGATTTCCTCAGGAAATAGTCCATTGCTAGAAAGACTAACAAGATAAAAATAAATAAATAAATAAATAGAAGCTAGTAAACGATTAAATATGGCCCGTGGTGCAAAATATGTGTTAACATTACACAAAACACTGCAGCTTGTTATGTAAGGAAGCAGTCAAAAAGCATAATCAAAATGAATCCTGAGTGTGCTGAAACTGTAAGGGCAACAGAGAAACAGCAAACTCACAGACGTTTATCCTCCTGTCTTCACATATTGAGGTTGGTGTATTTAACATGACATTACCATTAACTATATTAGCATTCTTTCTTACTTTCTTGCCTTTAGATCCAATAGACTGGAAAAAATGAATATAATTATTTATTTGACCTTTGGTAACTGGGAATTCCAACTGAGTCAATGGACCATTTTCCATTCAGGCCCAGGGTAAAAAGCTCCACAACAGATTCAAAATCATTTAAACAATAGTTTATGAGTAATTATACAAAAGTGGAGAAAAGCCTCACGACATTTTACATATTTTACAATGACTTGGGATAAAAATATTCCATATACATGCGTTTTACATTACCTGATAAATAATTATATACAAGGGGACAAAAGCCCCACAGCAGATAAAACTCTTTGCAATATATTTGTGTGTACCTTATATACAAGGGGATAAGACCTCTTGCAACAGATTGAAATACATTTACAGAATATTGCTAAAAGAAATTGTGATAAAGAATACAATACACACCGCAAGACACTTTGCAGAAGAGGATAGTCCATGTCAATTAAAGTAATATATAATTATTCAAAATACTGACTACATATCTAATAATATGCGGTGATGAAAAAATAGACCTGGGAATTCAATAAACTCCATGTATGCTCCATGTTACTGCAATGAACAGCAGAGCTGATTGCTTATTCATGCTGCTTATCATGTGTACGTGTATACTAGTGTGGTTTCATGGCTAGCAACAGTGCTCCTGCTAATATACTGTTGCAGAGCAGTACAAGCACAACAAGAAAAAGCATTCAAGTTTGTTTATCAGCAAACCTGCATGGTGAGATTGTGCAGACAGCCACAATGACTACCAGGGGTGAAAAATATTGCAATAACAGCAGTATTAACACAGTAAAGAAAAGTGTACTGAGCGCACTGTACAGTACAATGTTTATCTGCAGAATGAAATCATGGTAGAGGCAGCAAAGGCAAATACAATGAAACATACACTAGGCAGTGAATGTGTGCTGATAAAATTTACACAGACATGTATGATAGGAATGAGGAAAGAAAAAGTGGAAGAGGACATGTTAGATATGGCAATGTCCCTAAGATAGGATATATCAATGTATATACACTTCCAAGACAAGTCAGTAGCTTTACAAAAAGCACATATATAGAGATAGCATAGTAAGTACTGCTGTCTACCCATCCTGTGTGAGTATATTATATCATTAAACATGATAGTATATACATGTGATGGTCACACAAGGTTACATGTCAGTGGAGATGAATGGTTGTGATATAAACATCACTCACATGATCACTGGAGAGGACGTTTAGCAAGGACGGTATACACAATAGGGTGTATGTGCATAGTGTGAACATCTGTAAAATGACTCGCTTGAATATGACTGACATGTCAGCATGTCTCTCAACCAATCATGGACACATAGCAACAGACTCATGGATAAATGTAGACAGAAACAAGCTCAAGCATGGGCACTTTTAAAATATTATGACCATTAATCTGCCACATTGACAGAATATGTGAGTGTAACTTTATACATGTTCTGCAGGAACAAACATGTACAACTGAAATGATTGTCAGTATTCTGTAAGAGGAATTCACCACCCCTTCCTCAAACATGACCTCTTTTGGACAAGTTAAGAGGGACAGTGCTAAACCTGGAGGTGAAATAAGGGGAAATCCTGGCCAGTTGAGAGGTTTGCATGACACATAAGCCACAATTCATACCTGCAAGAATCAAAGCCATATCATCAATGTTGTCACTGACCCATGCATTTATTGGGTGCAACACAGAAAGTGGTATGACAGATACATCAAGTAGAATACCTTGAAGGGAAGTCTACACCGTCAAACCCTAATGGATATGAATCCAAAGAATAGTTCATGATGGCTGACAATATGTGCGGGAGCTCACTGTGTCAAATGTGATACACTTGAGTAAAGCTACCCTGGCTGACATATCGGCCATATGAATAACAACACTTACAAACAACACACTGTTATGAATGGATTCCCTTCACACAACTGTGTATTGGATGCATCTGCCACATGTGACAGTAATGAATATGATCTGAAGCATCTGCAATTGAAGTATGAATTAAGAAGTGATCCATTAGTGTGAATGGCACAGCAGAATGTGAAATTAATGGCAATACATCAACTATGCCTTTGGGCACAGAAAGTACAACAGTGCAAATATTCTAGTGTCAATAAGTAAGGAAGCTGTCACTGTGATATTATATACCTACCAAACAATACATGGAGCACAGTCTATAAGTACATTTCAACACTCAACATGCATGCCACATGATCAATGCCCCCCTGACATTGCCACTGAAAATGTTATACTGCCATGAAATCCTAACATAAATCATTATGACTTCATGCAAGCTATCAAGTGGTAATATTAATGCGATGTAGTGGTACATCTGTGATGCAGGACAGTCGCACTACTGCTGCACCTGTGCTACTGTTGGACTCCAGGCTGTAAGTTACCTCCAAATATAATGTTTCGTCTGAATCACATGAGGTACAGTGGAACTGTTAACACAGTCATACAACATCTCCAAGATATTCACACAGAACAGTTGATGACAGAAATGCTGACAGTCACACAATGATGCTTGGGAACACTTGTATATTCATTGTGAATAATAGCACAATACTGCATACAATGAATTCCCCAAAGTTGCATGTGAATCCCAACATGTCATATGTTTGCCTATATGACAGCATTACAACATGTGGATGATGCCAGGTGTATGTGCCCATGTAATCAGTACAAAGTAATATTGTTGAATGTCAGATGACATTTCCAGATGCTATGTATATACATGCACACCTGTGCTATACTGCATCTATCACTGTGATGGCTGCATGCCATACATGTAGAATGTTGATATATTGCAGTACTAGAACACATGCCTTAAAAAGGGAACAATATACATAGCATCATCTGATGTCAATAGTCCTCAGGAGGCATATTACTACAACTGTTATGGAAGGAATATGTAACGAAACGGCAGCAGTGACCATCAATATGGTAGATCAAATCACAGATTAGAATATACTGTTGTAGGGATACAGTACATTCACACCTCAACATAGCACATGTGGATGGCAACAACATTGATGTGTGCAATGTTCTGACGGGCATAGGGCATTACTAGGCTACTGCCAAGTGCACATAAAATCCTAGCCATTATTAAACCATTTAAACGCAAATTGCTATATGCATATGATGGAAGATGGTAGGAGTATGTGTGTATGTGTGTATCTGTTCAATTTAATATAGACTGCCTCTGTCCATATGTGACATGCACAATCACAAGACAGAATTAACAATCACACCTCCAGTGGTATGTAGATGACCTTCAGATGGTCATGGAGGGGCTCTACTTCACTATGTGTGTATACATCTTTGAGATGATGACATTCTCAGTGTTCTGCTGAATGGATTTTATGTGGACAGAGGGAGAAAAGGGATGTTTGATTCAGGCATCAACATAAAAGGTTCTCCTGAGTGTGAGTCAAATGAAAAGAGATTCAAAAAGTCATACAATGACCATAATATAACACCAGACACACACACCAGTTGACTGAGGTTAGATTTGAACACCTGTATAAGTATAGAAACTGGATTACATATAATGTAAGACTAGTGTCATTACAGCTGTCTCACTGTAACAGTGTCTGAGTGCCTTTTATAGTGGATGACATTATCAGTGTATATTGAAAAGAGGATGTTGAGAGGACTGTATGAAATTGCTGTGGAGTCATGAATCAGTGTAAAAGTATCTTCTGAATGCTGCTTGAGTGAGGTAGAAACTGGACTCATACTCTTCTGACTACACACATACTTAGACATAGACATACACACAAGTCGACTGCTGTGAGATTATAACCTCTCCCTCTCTAATTACACAAGCTAGAGAACACAGAATTTAATTCTCATGCCGCCACAGAAATTTGATTTAACAGTGTCATAGTGCACTTTATAGGGATGACATCATCATAGTGTCGCGTGTAACATATATTGTTACCAAACTTGTTTGCAAAACCGGAACTTGTGATGTGATTGCTTGAGCACAACTTGGAAAAGGACATATAAATACATCCTGGCAACCTATGTGAAATAAGCCTGTCATGAATGCATATTGCAGAAGAGTGATGGACATGTAACTTTTTCTCAGGATGTCGTGTAGATGACTCACACATGCAAACGACACACATTAAAGTAACTTGGCTTTTATGCCATGACTTTAGAGGGATCAATGAAATGAATTGGCACATATTTTATGGGGACTTACACAGTATTAAAAGTAATTTGTACAATGTGGGATTCAAACCTATGTAAACAAGGCTCCATACATTTCCACACAGGTGCTTATTCCTCACTGCTAAAGAAGCTGTGTTTGTTATCCATACTCATCAGAGATATGCAGCTTAAATAGTAATTGGTGCTATACTTCAATTAGGTCTGTATGCGTGTGACATTAAATGGTCCTGGCTTATGCATTCGCAGGTGTGATGCAGGACTAATTTCTGGCAATATAATGGAAAAGGATAGAATTGTATGACTTTTGTAATAGATTTTGGAGCTGTTACATACTTCACAATACATTATGTTTTCTGGTTATACTTGGGTTATGGGAAGGATGTAGATGATTGTCAGTAATCAACTGTGTCCATCAGAGATATGCAACTGCCTATTTTATTACATAATCATCATTGTCATGCTAAATCAATTACACAAATAAGACATATGATACATACAAAAGTATGTGTATGCACACAGTAATGGCATATTTTTGTCAATGAACCTGCTATATTAATCTATTGATATGTAGTATTACCTTTATAATCAAAGTTTTTTTTGAACAATTACAGTAGGACGCCCTTACTTAAAGAGTGAGTATGATGGATTTGAACCCTGGCTCACCTGTTTTCTGACCATGTACTCTTTGTACTTACATCTGGTTCCACAGAGAAAACTGAGCAGCAGATGTTTTTTTCCTCACTCAGTGCTGTGCAGAGATCTGACTGCTGATCATCGCCACTGAGCCTATTTATACAAAGGAAAGCAAATAAAATTCAATGTTTCAATTATTTACACCTTGTTACAGTGACAGTCCGGTAACAGGTAGAATTTCTGCAGTCATTACCTCCATGTTGTTGACTGCTGTACAATGCATTTAAGGCTGTTTGCTCTCTAAAAGGTGACAAATTAAATTTTACTTTTTAAGCAGCTAACCATGTTTGTGCTCTGTTACATGCTGAGCACAGGAACAAAAAAATAAACAACCAAATCACATTTGATATCCAGTATTACCAAATCATACAGTTGGACATTCTCAGTTGGTTGTACATGTGTGGCTAACATATTTAGTGCAATGAGTGATCACACAATTATTTCTGAATATGTTTGCAAACATGCAGCTCTGTATTGCCTTGATATTCTGATCATTCTTCCTTTATGTCTGCTTTACTATCAGGCATGTAATCTGTAGTATATTTCCTAGTATTTTTCTTTCAAGGTGTGATAAAAATGCTTAACAATAAAAACATTTTTCAGCAAAAGCAGGAGACATGCTATTATTACCAGAAAATATACATGTGTGATGTTTGATTTTATTTAAAAGCTCACTGAAGTTAATTCCAGACTGACAACCCCACTGCAAGGAATGGTGTCTGAACTGCTGTTGTGTTTTTTTTCAGTCACACTAATCATACACAGTTGCAAGCCATTCGCAAATAACAATGGTGTAGAACCTACATTATATTCACATCCGATACATGTAGTCAAAAATTTGATATTCAGCAATTCTGAGTTCACACCTCACTAGCATCTTTACAGTGTCAGAGGGCTGAATCTACACTATAAAAAGGTAACTGTGTAGCTAGGGAACTTGAAGTTAAGGAGACTTTGTTTCAGACAAGACTGAATATCGGTATTTGTTTGAAGGGGATTTGTCTCTGCAGAAGCAGTAATTTTGTTAGGTTATGTTTTTATTTTTCAAGAACATTTAGACTATAACCTTTTCGAAATGTATCTATATAGCCAGCAGAAAAAAATGAAGGTTGATCTATATACACTTATTATACTTCACTGTTGGCATAGGCAGTTTTTTCATGTCTTTACATTTGTTTAATACACAGGTTATGCTTACTGCACAAATATGTTCTTACTGTTTGCAGTTGCAATTTTACACTGGATTTCAGAGAACTGTAATTATGTTTTTCATCCAATGCAAGGATTGTACATGTAGCTAACAGTAGTGTTAGGCTTCTCAGATGCCCTAGGGCAACCTACCCAGCAGTGATGAGCACAGTCTGAAAACTGACTGGCATTCTTTATGTGCATCCTTGAGTATTTAGCAATGCTGCCATCCAGTAATCAATGAAATAACTGTATTCTTCAGTGTAGGAATGCTGACAGAAAGGGAGTGTTTGTCCAGACCTTTACATTTGTGTAGGAGGGTGGGGACTTCAACTTACCATTCTGTTGTCCTAAATGAGAAGTGTGTTTCAAGTGCTTTATGTGGACATTGGGTACACAGCCTATGATTATTTGTTGGAAAACATAAAACATTTACTTATGTGCTCTTCTTGGGTTTGTTCAAACCTTTTTGTGTTGGAGGGTGGAGGTGGGGGGTACCTATTATGATGTTGTCCTATGTGAGAAGTGTTTTCCAAGTGCTTTATGTTGACATTGGGTACATAGTATAATTGTTTTGGAAAAAATACATTAGTTATGTGCCATTAATGGGTTTTGTCCTTCTCTGTTTTATGTCACATAAGATTATGACACCTCACAAGCAAATCCACAAAAATACCCATTTAGTGAGGCTTAGAATGAGGTCATCCTCCAGGCTCTGAGGTGTTGTGGAGAGGCTAGGGGGATATGACTATCAGAAATGGCATGTGGAACCAGGTACTTGCTGATGTCAGTGCAGTTGGTGGGTGTGGCTACAATTATGATCAGGTGTGGTATCGAGCCACTGACATGATTTGGTCAGCACAGAGGATGGTGGCTGCAGTTGCTTAAGTACAGCTGGCTATGGGGTATGGTCTTCCTACTGAGCCACAACTGATACCAAATGAGGAGTTCTGTCCACTGTCATAGATCCTGACAGCTCAGGGAAGCCTTTGTACCATGTGACTGATGTTGGTGATGATGTGGCTGAGAGGCCAAGGATACCCCAGAAGCAGATTTTATGTAAGCTTACATATGGCAGCATTATATTGGTTTGTAGACTAAAATATATAATTTCACTGCTACTGCTTGCTGATACACATTTTATATCTCTACCTATTGATAATTTATAGTTATATAACAGAGTAGGACAATAGATATGGGGATTGGGGGGACAGCTCAGACAAGTTTCAGTTACAACTATTTCTTACAGGACATATAGCTGATTGCTTTTTCACTGTGTCCATGTTATTTATTTATTTATTTCCAGTTTGATGACCGGGGAGGTCCACTGGGCTCAAGGAGCCCATTTTCAGTGGAGGCCTGTGGAGAAAAGCTCCATAATACATAGTAGAAATAGTATCAATTAAGCAAATTATAATATTATATAGTAAAACTAAGGAAAGTATAACAGCAACATAGAATAATATACAATACATATTTACATGGTAACAGATTAGAGAACAAGTAGCACAGAGTTAAAATTGTACAGAAGTTGTAAATCAGCTGTGAATGGTATAAAAGTAACATTTGTAAGATGGCAGTAAATAAGATTAATCCCCTAAAAGGGGAGGGTAAAGGTGGAAGGCACCTTATGTGTAATGAATGTGTTCATGTAATAAGCAGGTTAAGTAGGGAGAGTGCAATTGCATTTCCAATTATAGGAGAGGTAAGAATGGAGTTGGGTTTTGAAGTGTTCAAAGTTTTCAGAAATTCTTAGAGAAGGAGGGAGCGAATTCCATTTTTTGGCTAAGGAAAAGGATAGGAGAAGCTGACCAGCAGGACAATTTGGTTTGTATACAGAAATTAGATTTTGGTGGGCAGATCTTAGAGTTCTGTGTGGGGTGTATGATGGTAAGATGTTTGTTAGTGCTGAGCATTTAGTTTGTTTAAAAATAAGCTTGTGGGCTGCAGTGAGTTGGAGGTAGTCAAGGTAGTTGGGAAGTTCTAGCCAATGCAGCAGGTAGAGAGGTATACAGTGGTGGGTGAAATATTTGGATTTGGTGGCAAATTTTGAGATTTTGTTGTAACAGATTTCCAGTTTAGAAGAGATAGAGGAAGATAAGTTGGTTAGTAGAGGAGCACCATATATCACTGATGGTAGTAAGTAGGTAGTGGAAAGGGTCTGTTTTGTAGAAGGGGAGAGAAAGTGGGAGTTTCTGTACAGCATGCCAAGTTTATAATGTGTTTTCTTAATATTTTGCTGAATATGGGTATCAAAGTTTAGGTGTTCATCAATAGTAACCCCAAGAAGATTAACAAAAGGAACAGCTTCTATAGTGGAGTTGGCATAGCTGATAATATTGAAAGAGGTTTTGTCTAGAGGGAGCAATTTTGAAGGAGAGAATAGTAGAATTTTAGATTTGTTGGCATTCAGAGAGAGGTGATTTTGAAGCATCAAGTTCTTAGTAGTTGAGAAGGTAGTTTGAGTTTTTGTTTGGAGCTCAGGGAGGTTAGAAGCAGAGCAAACTAAAGTTGAGCTGTCTGCATATTGTACTTTCTTAGTGTTAGGAATGGCTGCATGGAAATCATTAATAAAGATTTTAAAGAGCATTGGGCCAAGTATGGATCCCTGGGGTACTCTGGTTGGAGTAGGAAGGAAGGCTGAAGTACCAGTTTTCCATTTCACAGCCTGAGATCTGTCAGAGAGGTAGCTGCTGAACCAGGTAAGGGTGTTTTGTGAGAGATTAAGATTAGAAAGGTGGTTTAGGAGGTGGGTATGAGAGATTGTATCAAAAGCCTTGGAGAGGTCAAAGAGGACTGTGGATACAAATTCTCCGAGTCATGGGCATGGTTTACTATGTCTAGGAAAGAGAGAAGAGCAGTTATTGTGCTATGGCCAGGACAAAACCCATGTTGTGTTGGGTCTGAAGAGTTGGTTATTGGTAAGGAAAGGCATGAGCTGGAGGTGGATGCATTTCTCAAGAACTTTTGAAATAGGGGAGAGAATGGCTATGGGGAGGAAGTTAGAGATGTTATTATTTTTGCCTCCTTTGTGGAGGGGTAGGATAAAGGCTGCATGCCACAGTTTGGGGACATATGATTCCTGTATGGATCTATTAATGAGAGTGTTAATGGGGATGGCGATGCCATCTGCTGCAAGTTTTAGAAAGAGTGATGGGATGTTGTTAGGGGCATTGGAGCATGGCTTAAGTTTAGAGAGAAGTTATTTTTTATATATGAGGTAGAGATGGGTTTGAGATTAAATATGGAAGGAGTGTTATGGATGGAAGGTTGGGGAGAGGGTTTGAGATGGGGGAGGAGTTGTTGTTTGGGAAGGTCTTGGTGAGTTCTGCTATGGAGTTAGTAAAAAAGGAGTTGAATATAGTAGCTATTTCTGGGTCAGATTTACTAGTGTCAGGGCAAGGATTGTTTTTGGTATCTGGGTTGAGAAGAGAGTTGATGGAGTTCCAGAACTGTTTGAGGTTCTTGGAATGATTAGACTGGAGTTTGGTATATTATGATTTTTTATCCTGTATAATAGATTTTATGGCTAGTTTGTGGAGTTGTTTATATTTAAGAAGGGTGTCAGGGTGCTTATTGTAATGGTAAAGTTTCCAGGTCTTGTCCCTTTGTTGCATAAGTGTTTTGGTATCTTTAGTAAGCCACGGGGTGGAATTGGGTTTATACGTTTTGTTCTTAGGGGGCTTGGGAGTTAAGGGTATCTAAGAAGGTTGTGTTGAAGACTTTAACGGCGTTGTCTAAAGGAAGAGGTTTTAGATTGTCCCAGTTTATTAGTTTGAGAGAATTGGAGAAAGTTGTGGGATTAAAGTTTGTGAAGTTTTGTGTATGGATATATTGGTGTAGGTGGAGGTGGTTGCTCTATGAATGAAGGCTGGCAAGTGATCACTAAGGAAGTCTGGTAAGGTGCCAGTGTGGGAGATTTTATTTGGGTGAGAGACTAGGATCCTGTCAAGCATGGAACCTGGGGGTTATTTTTATTGGGTCTGGTAATAGCATTTGTAAGTTGAGTGAAATTGAATAGATTGATCGATATGGAGGGATTATTGGTATTAATTTTGTTCCAGTCAATGTTTACATCTCCTAGTAAGTATGTCTCAAGCTTAATATTAGTTGAGGCCCATAAAGTGTAGTCATATTGTTTCCAGGCGGGATATAGAGGGCTATAACACAAATGCTTTTATAGTTATTTATTTTGAGTATTCATATGACTAGTTTGACGTTGTTGAACTGAGGAATAGGATTTTGGTAGGGAGTGATGGAAAGTATGCTAGAGTAGATTAAGGCTACTGCTCCTCCTTTCCTATTTTGGTGGTCATATCTGACAGCTTGAATCCCAGGGGGGAGGATTTCAGAGTCAGAAATTTTGAGTTTTAGCCATGTGTCAAAAACAGCTACTATGTCAGGTAGGATATTGTATAGCCAGGCATGGAAGTGGGCTATTTTGTTTTTTAGACTCTGAGCATTGATGGTTAGGAGTTTGAGATATTTGGGGTTGGTAATATTGGTTGCAATAGGGGGAGTTGGATTGTTGCTGGTATTAGGTCAGGGGTTGGGGTGTTCATCTCCTGATAAGCATAGCCAGTCAAAGGGGAATGGGAGCAGGGGTTTGCTCTTTGAGTTTTGTGGGAAGTGCAATATTGCTTTAGGTATGTGGTGTTTTATTGAGGAGGGTAGAAATTTTAGTTTGAAGCAGTGAAGTGGGTTTGGTTGAACTAGAGAGGAGGATATAGTGTGAAAGTGAGATCTGGTAGTGTGAGGATGAGTGTTGGGGGTGGTGGTCGGTGATAGGAAAGAAGGGGATAGTTTGTAAGAGGCATAAGAGGTAGCATGGCATAGAGGAATTAGAAGAAGTAAGCTGAGGGAAGGGATGAGAAGGGTTTGAGACAGTGGAGAAAGCATGATGTGAGTTAGGTATAAATGAATAGTTGGAAGTTAGGTATAAAGGAAGTAGTTGGATGTTAGGGGGACTGTGAGAGTGTAAGAGGGAGGAGTATAGAAGAGAATATAGGACTTTATGGTTTGGGAAGGGGAGGGGGTACTTAAGTCTTGGATGATGGGAAGGGAAGGGGATAATGAGGAGATGTGACTGGATTGACTGAGAGGAAGGGGAGGGGACTATTGGCTAGAATAAGTGTAGGAGCAGTGGGAGTGGTTGGTAATTGGGGGCAGGGTAGGGGAGCGGAGTGAGCCCATAGGGCAAATGGAGTGGGTAGAGCCAAAGGAGAAGAAAGAAGACCAGCCAGCAAGGAACCATCAGTAAGTAGGGAGCCAGTTAGAAGGTAAGGAAGGCAAAAGGGGTAGGGGATGGGGTCTTTAAGTATTTAGATTAAAAGATAAGCAAGAAGTTCACTGGGGGTAAGGAACCACTCACAGGGTATCCTTATACAGACAGAGCTGTAGGCTAACTATGGCTTGGCTGGCACTATGTAATTCACTAGAAATAGATTGACAGGAATATTAACATTGGTTATGGGGTCAGCGAGGGAGTGTGCTGTCACCTAGTGGCCAGACTAAGAGCAAACTACAAGATAATGATGAGCAGACAAGAGAGTAGGAAAAGGGCCAGGAGAATAAAGTGGTTATATGGCTGTGTTAGGCTGCTAGCTTAATAGCCATATCTTCATTGCTTCATTTCTTCCAGAGCCATCCTCCCTGCAAAGTGTTGAAATATTTGCACATGTAAGCAAACATTTCTTTTCTTATTACTAAGCATTATTTAGATATATTATCAGTATGTGTGGGAAGTGTGTAATGAGTGCCTGTGTTGTTGTAGCATCTGCATCTGTGTGACCAGTGCTACTTTTTGTTCAGATATTTTAGATTAACATTTAGAAGAGTAGTAATTTCATTCCTGTGTCTGTTGCTTCTTATCACAGGTGCTTCTGACAGTGGAAGTGTAAGAACCCTACCACCTGATGTCCGAGTATCGGTAGGCTGTGATGATGGTGGATAAATGGAAGAACAGTCAGGGAGTGCAGACATTCAGTCTGACACTGAGGTTGTGAATCACACATCCCCTGGATTTCCTTCAGAGACAGTCAGTATGCCTATGCATACCCATTATACTGAGCCCTCAGATAGTGGACAGGTTGAGCATGACACAGTTGATCAGGGTAGTGTTGTTACTGTAGTTTCAGTGCTGGTTGACTCTGGTCATAGCCAAAGTGTGGGCAAGGTTCCATGCAGGACAGTAGAGACATGTTCCACTAATGCCTTTGAGGACATGCTTTAGATGTGGCACAATCTGACATGGATAACTGCCTCCACTGTGTTGTCACTTTAATGGATTGGATGAATGCCACATTGGAATGGGCAGTGTTGGTGATGGAATGTCTTCTGGAAGGTGGGCAGCATCCAAGTGCCTATAGTGTTGCAGCATCATCTGGTGTTAGCCAAAGTTGCCATGCCTGATCCAGCTCTCATAGTGGCACTACTTTTAATGCTCCATCAGTGGTTGAGGTGTACACACCCAGACATGGTAAGCCATGTGGTTATGGACCTGGGCGCAATCATGAGGAAGTTAGTCGAGCAGACATCTTTTATGTTCAAGTAGCACCAGCACATCTGACCATCGCTTGAACATGCCAGTGCAACTCCTGGCAGAGCCATTTCCTGTGGTTGGGGGTGATGATGATCAACTGATACCTCTACCATGCACGGCTCACACCTGTCCAGCATCTCAGGATGTACAGATAGTACAGAGCTTGGCTATGTTCATGCAGTCACTCATACACACATTTCATATTGACTGTCCATACACACATCTCCACATATCAGCTACATGAGGCATTCATGAGGGCTGCAGGTCATCCTGTCTCAGTGGCCATTTCATATTATTTACATTTCTACCTGTGCTTCTTACTTACACACACTCACTACTTTGATGTCAGCCTTGGCCTCTTAACCCCCCACCCCCAACCCTACTCTGTGGAAATTATGATAACTGTGCCATCACCTTCTTTCTATCTTTTGGATTCAGGGTTACATATGTATGTGTCTGATGCATGGGGTGAATAGCTGAGTGTTTAGGATATTTATTGGTGATATAATTTGAATTTTTTTCTGAATTATTCCACCATTTTAGTTTTCTGATTCCTACCTTGAAATTGTTGATATGACATTCATGCTTATTGCTCCACTTGTGGGAATGTAGGGATGAGTAGAGTTTGTACTGCTTTTTCTATACTGGATGTTTTAGATGCATGTGTCATGTTAGTTGTTAAACTGCATAAATATATATTACAGAAGTCAGCCATGTCATATACTGATGTCATTGCTGGAGAACTCATACATTCTACTTAGGCACATTTACAAATAACAGTATGTAGGTACCTGCCATTCATTCCATGTTCTTATACATTTATTTTTTTTCTTTTACAGGTTTAACACTTATCTTGACAGTCCTGCAGTTACAACTGCTGTCATTCTGGACTGACTTTGTCTGATGCTAGAAGCACACAGGCACTACATGGGTAAGTAAAAGTTTTTAGCATTGTCTGGCATCATTTTTACTGTAGGTATGTGCATAGGATGAAAGGTGTACTTGTAGATGGTACCGTGGTTAGCATGTGTGCTATCCATTATGTCTTGGCCAGGGCAAACACATATTGTGCCCACCTATATCTACCTATGTCCATAGCAGAAACTAGAGAGGAAATACACAGTAGAAAGTGTTAGCTACTAGTAGGAAGAGGGAGCACAGAATACATTAGTAGTATGGTATCATTAATGTGAGAGTTACTTTTGATGTTAGGCCATTACTACCTGTTAAGATATGGAAGTGTTTGTGATTTAGAGTGTGAAAGGGATATTTAGGTGCTCATGCATCTGTTTTGTGGGTTGTGCATGGACTGGTCCAGTTATCAGATAAATATTTTTTTAGATTGTTCTTAAAGTTGCAAATGTCATCTGTATGGTTAAGGGATAAAGGGATATAATTCCTGGAGTGGGCAGCTGAATTGGCTATGTGCCCTTTTTTGTTTTCTATATTGAAACACTTTGCACTTTTCCTTATTGTACTACTTACATAACAAAAAAGTGGCTCAGACTGAATGCTTATAGAATGTCTTATAGCAAGACTTAAAAGTAACATACAAGACTTACAGAATGTCTTATAGTAAGACTTAAAATTAGCATCAAGCACAAGCCCAACCCAAAAGCTAAGTCTGACAACATTAAATCTTAGTAGCATTTGTAATAAAATTACAGATCTACATGCCTGGATATCCCTCTACTCCCCAGATATCCTAGCCATTACTGAAACATGGCTTACATTCAATATAAAAGATACATAAAAACTTCCTCCAGGCTATAACATTATGAGGACTGACCAATCCCACCGAAACAGGAGGAGTCACCCTACTGTATCCCATTTTCTATAACCTCTCCTCCTATTCCAACTTCTTCCCCAAATTTCTCTCAGCCAAAATACCCATAACAGTTTTAAAGTTAAATTCTAACAGTTTATATTTTTGTAATGTACATACCCCCTGGTGACAACATATACATACTCTAAGAATTTCTTTCCTTGATATCTAGTATTATTATTTATGAAATAAACATTCTGGATGATGTGAATGTTGACTGGCAAAATGTTTCCTCTGACAGTCCCTTGTCCTGCATAACTTTATTTGGTCTGACTGAACTAATCATTCACAACACCTAATAGATACAACACAAGTGACAAGGCCATAATTCCTGACTGGATTTTTGTCTTAGACCCCAGTAAATATACTGTTAGTGGAACCTATTCTAACTCCATAAGTGACCATCTCCCTGCATACACACACACCCTTACCGTTCATCACCTACCAACTTAAACCAGCCAGGAATCTCACACAATTTAACAAAGATTTATTTATTAGTATCTTAAGGTCCTTCAACTGGTCTATACTAAAAATCTCCCATTAGATGACACAGTAGCAGCTTATAATACCATTTGTCAAGCAGCTTAAATAACATTACCTCTCTATGTATTTAAAGAGTAAAAGTAAAACAATCCCCTGGCTATCCACCCTCATGTAAAACATGCATACTAGAGACTAGGCTTGGAAGGAGTGGCTAAATAAAAAAAAAAACTTTCAGCAATACAGAGAACTTTGTAATCAAGCTGAAAAACAAATATACAAAGAATAGAAAAAATACTATGACAAACTACAACTTAATAAAAGTTATCCAAATAATTTCTGTTCCTCTATTCACACACTACTCAATCTTGCCCCAAAAATTATCTGTATCCCTCTCAAACATACACCCCCGTGGAATACCAACTACATTTAATAAATATTTATAGAGAACATTTCTGCCCTCACCAGCAGCACATCACCCCCTCCACTAACACATTAAACTCTGCTAAATATGAATTCAAACAATCCTTAGCCACAAATGCTAAACACTTTACCTTAAAACCTGTAGTAATATCTGCTATAAAAAAATTACTTCTTAAACGTTGCTCCACAGCTACTGACAGCCTCCAACTTGAATACCCCAAGATGGCAGCAGAAGCCATATCTCACCCAGCAGCTATCTTAATCATAAGTCCATACAGGAATTTTATGTCCCAGCCATTTTAAAAGGATCATATGTCATCCCACAGCACAAGGGAGGAAATCTGCAGAAGTCTTTAACTTTCTTTCCATTGTAATTATCTCCTCCATCTCAAAAATCCTAGAAAAATCTATCCACACTCAACTTCTTTACCATTTCCTCTCAGAATAGCTCTTAACCAGTATGGATTTTGTCCTGGCCATAATACAACTACTGCATCTATTATTTTTTTAAGATAATGTAAGCAAAGAAAAGGGACTGTGTCAGACTTGTTTTTTCCATATTTCTGGATCCGTACAAAGTCTTTGACACCAACTCGCATAGCAAACTCCTTGAACAATTGCATCATCTTGGCCTATTCCCTCCTTCACTTCAGTGGCTAAAAAGCTACCTGTCAGACAGCAAACTATTAGATGGCAACACACTTTCCCTCCTTACCTCCCCATTACCACTGGTGTACTGCAAAGCTCAATTCTTGTTCGACTTCCCCTTAACATTTTCAATAATGACTTGTATATCTGATCTACGCAAGCATCACTTAGACAGTATGCTCATTATTCAGCACTAATATGGTCACCTGACACTCTGGAGCATCTTCCTGAAATCACACAAGAATCCATTGCCTCTGTTAAAAACTGGCTTCACAATGCCCGATTATTACTCAGCCCCCCCCAAAATAAAAATACTCCTATTCCTCCTCAAAGCATATCTGAAGGACAAATCCAACTTTAAAATCTTCTAACTTAACAATACAGAAATAGAAATTTTATCCCATACAAAACTGCTTTGTGTGACAATTGATGACATCCTCAGATTTATAGGTTCATAGGTTCATAGGTTCATAGGTTCATACTAGGCTATCTGCCCTAGGGCATTCTGCATTTTCTAGCAGTCTTACTCTAACAATCACTCAAAATAAGGTTACCTCTCAGTTTTTATTTTCCTGTTTATAATCCCTCAGCATTTCACTAAACTACATAACAATTGTTCCTCTATTTGCTATTATGTTTATATAATTTGCTTGTTTGGGTCTTTCGTTTTGATATTTGTTATTTGATTGTATGATCTTTTTATCGTTGGTTGCTAGTATGTTAATGGAGCTTTTCTCCTCGGGCCTCTGCTGAAAATGGACATGTATCCAGTCAGACTAGCCCGGTTAACAAATGTAAAATAAAATAAAATAATAATAAAATTTATAAGCCTAGCCAGAGTGTGTTTGGCTTTCGCCACCCATTTTAAAATAATTTTGCTATGCCCTTTTTCGAGGTTAGTATACTGTGCCTCTGTCTAACAGTGACACAGAAGTGATACCCGGGATAAACCTACGATCTCCCATCCACTCATCAAGATTCCTCTTGAAGAGAGTCAATGAGGGACTCTGCCTAACCTGGACTGGGATTTTATTCCAGAGTGAAGGGAGCCTCTGGGTTATGAATCTGTCCCTCCAGCATGTCCTATTTATTTCAGTGCTGAGGTTCAAGTCTCGAGCATAGCTCGATGGGATTTGGATTTTCTGAGGTGCAGCATGTCCATTAATTCCGGGTTGGACATGGCTTTATACGTCAGGCATAGATCGCCTCTGAGCATGCGGTATGCCACTGAGTAGAGCTGGAGTTTCTTTAACTGGGCAGCATATGGCATCTGTTTGAGCCCTTTGATCCTCTTGGTGAGGTACTTTTGGGGTCTTTCCAGTTGCTGCAGGTGTCTGGTAAGGTACATCCCAAAAGGGGCATTGTACTCAATTATGGGCTTGATGAGGGATGAGTAAAGAGGCACGATGACCTCCCCTGATCTAGATGTGAATCCCTTCATGATTAGGTGGGCTATATAAAATGTTTTTCTAACCACTTTGGCCACGTGGTTGTCAAATAAGAGATTGCTATCAACTTGGGTCCCCATGTCCCTAATTACTTCTTCTGTACTTAATGGATTACCACCTATGTGGTAATTTGTGGGCACTTTGTTTTTGCCAAAGGGGATGACTATACACTTTTTGGCGTTTAGCTTGAGGCCATGGCTCTGGCACCAGTTGTCTGTTTCTATGAGGCCCTTTTAGAGGATGCTTGTGTCGGCTGGAGTGTCAATTATGGTGCCCAGTATGCAGTCATCTGTAAACTTGGTCAGCCACAGTCCTTCCGTGTTGGCCTGTACCTCCAAGAAATATATACCGAACAAGAGAGGTCCCAGGACTGAGCCTTGTGGGACGCCACTTGTAACTGGTTTCGAGTCTGACATGGCTCCAGCAATTCTAACCATGTGGGTTCTGTCCTTGAGCCAGTTTGCAACCCATCTAGTGACATAGGGGTTTATATTTAAGCTGGTGAGGTTATCTATAATGCCTGAGTGGGGTATTGTATCGAAGGCTTTTGCAAGGTCCAGGTAGGCTGTGTGGACCACCCTCCCCTCGTCAATGGCCTTAGTGACTGTTTCAAAGAAATCAACCAGGTTTAAGAGGCAGGATCTGCCCTTAACAAAGCCAAACTGGGTAGGATCCAGTTTCTGTAGGTCCCCAATATCTTTATTTATGAGGTCCATGATGATCCTTTCCATAGCTTTGCAGACCAAGCTAGTCAGGCTTATGGGGCGATAGTTTCCAGGAACCGTTGAGGCACCACCTTTGTGGAGAGGGACCACTGTTGCTGTACTCCACTCTTTGGGTACATATCCTGTAGTAAGGCTAAGACTGAACAGTAGTTTTATGTTTGGGTTTAGCTCTTCTTGGAGTTCATGTAGGATGCAGCCCGGGACACCGTCTGATCCCATTGATGCTGTGTTTTTTGCTTTGGAGAGGGCAGCTCTTACCTGAGCATTTGAGATGTCAGGGGGCAGCACTCTGCTGGGATAGATATTTGCCCTTTTGGTGGAGAGGGGGGGGAGAAGTTTGCGCGTCAGCTAGGATGTTGGCAACGTCTGTGGGTTCGGTGTATTTTTTGTCATTTTGGACTAATTCTGAGCATATCTGGGAATTCCCACCCAGGTTCCTAACATAACTAAAGAAAGCCTTGTGATTATTCTTAGTGTCCTGTGCAATTTTTCTCTCGAAGCTGGCCTTAGACGATTTTATGAGTGCCCATAGTTTTTTTGCTAATACTGATCAGAGATGCCTTCCCTTTTTGGGATTTTGTTCTATCATGTAGTAGCTTCCTCCTTCTATTGTATAGTTTGTTTATGGCTGGGGTCCACCAGACAAGATGTCTGCCTTTGGAGGATTGGGACTTGGTTTTATTTGGGATTGCATGATCCATGCATTCCTGAAGGTGATCATAGAATGCGTTTATAAAGGATTCTGCGGTCTGGGCCGTATTTTCCACAGGCCCGGGGGCTTTGAAGGATTCCACCTCGGTTTTGAAGAGTGTGAAATTTGCATTAGAGAAGTTTTTCAATGTGGTTTTCAGGGCAGGGGGTGGAGTCAGGATGTGAATATCCAGTGAGATTAGTTTATGGTCTGATCTTACCAATGAGGGATACACTTCTGGTCTGGAGCATAGAGTCCCCATGTTGGTGATGATCAGGTCCAGTATGTTTTCCCCTCTTGTGGGAGTGGTAACAAGTTGTTCCATAGCATTTGAGTTTATAAATTCTAGGAACCTTTGGGCTAGAGTGTTGGAGCTAGAGTAATGCTCCCAGTCTATGTTTGGGTAGTTGAAGTCGCCCAATATAATGGTGTTTGGAGAGACCTTCATATTTTCCAGTGTTCTCAGGAAGGCCGAGTGGGGTTCCTGGGTTTGGGAGGGTGGTCTGTAGCAGGCTATAAACTGTAAGGCAGTTTTACCCACTGTTAGTTGCACATGGATAGTCTCTGATGCTTCGTGCTGTGCCACCGACCTGGAGGTGTGGGTAACTTTCACGAATATTGATACTCCCCCTCCTTTTGTGGTTCGGTCCAAGTTTTGGGGCCGAAAAACATGGTATGAGGTATAACCTGGTAGTGCTGGGGTGCTCTCGGGAGCCTTGAACCAGGTTTCTGTTACTGCACAGATATCAATGTTCTCCATGCTAAGGAGAGTTTCGAGTGTGTGCATCTTGAGGTTTAGACTTCTGGTGTTGAGTAGCATTACGCTTAGTTTCTTATCCCTTGTGATACCTATGGAGGTGGGTTTGTCTTTTGAGCCTTGTCTAAAAAAGGCACTATGGGGGTAGCAAGAGCCTTTGCCAATATCCAAAAGCCCAGGGGTGACAGGTGCAAGCCGTCCCTAGCGAAGCATCGTGGCTTGTCGAGCATGTCATCCCAGGCTGAAAGGCATTGGATCCCCTTTGAATGACACCAATACTTAAGCCAATTGTTGAAATTGATCATCTTGTCTTCATATTGTGGCATCATTCTTGGTGAGGGTAAGATGCTACTCAAGGTCAGGGTCATACCGGCCTGGGCTACATGATCAGAGATCTCCTCTATGTCTCTTTTCATATAGTCCAGGGAGGTACGTCTCAGGTCATTCACACCAGCATGGACAATGACTGAGTCATATTTGTACTTGCCTTGGAGTGACCTGAGTGCTTGTGTTATGTGGTGGATCCTAGCGCCCGACAGGCAGCTCACCATGACCTTCTCCTTGTTCAGCCTGGTGAGCGGGACGTCAGTGTGCCTGATGATAGAGTCACCTATTACAGGTGTATCAAGTCTGTTGTTTAGCCTTAAGGGCTGTGACTGTTCGGCACACTGGCTTTGTGAGCTATGTGTTGTACGTGTTTTGTTTTGGGGTAGCGGTTGCTTGGGTGTCTGCTTTGGAGGTCTCTGCTGCTTGGGCAGATTTTTATTTAGAGCCTCCGAGTATGTTTTTGTGTGTTTATGTGTTTGGTTTGCTGTTGTGGTAGGTCTATGTGAGACTGGAATTGTAGTGAGTGTGGTTTCCTTCTCCTCCTGACTGGTTACGCCAGTACTGAGTTGAGAGAGCTTAGCCTCCAGTATGGCTATATGGTTGCATCTCTCATGTGTTGGAATTTGTTGGGAGGAGGAGAGGGTTGTCTGTGTACATGAGACAGTTGTAACATTGCCTCAAGATTCCCAGATTCACCAGCTGGACCAGAGAGGAGATTGACAACTGACCTTTGGACATTCTAGAATAGTATTGGGAATTCCTTTATAATTGAAAAAAAAGGGCTAATGGGGAACAAGGTACTCAAGGGGAGTTTGTGAGGGTGTAGTGCTTTTAATTTTTTAGTGCTGACTTATATAATTGCTTTAGTGGGCAAGTGCCAGGTAACTTAAATGCAATATGTTACAGGTAACTTAAATGCAAAAAAAACGACAAACAGTAACTTTCTTTCAAGTGAAACAAGGAAATAAGTACAGTAAGCAATGCAGATATCACTAGGGATCCGCAGAAGCACTGAAAAGCCACATTTTAGGTGGAATTAGCGTTTCAGGGAAATAACAAGCAAACAAACAACAAGCATACAAACAAAGCTAGATTCAGCAGGCCTGGATCTAGTCTATGCTACAGCAAACAAGGTGTACCAATTTCAGTAAGAAACAGTTCAAATATGCAGGCACTATAAGCCTTTAACCAGAAATTCCCAGCTCAGAAGGGCAGAGTCCAGCCTCTCCTCCCACAAGAGTGCAGACCACAACCCCTTCTAATATAAAATAACTGGCCTGAAGCCCAAGTGCTTAAACCAGAACTAATATACTTTTAGAATAACAGACACTGAGCCCTCAATCAGCAGTTCCCAACTTAGAAGGATGTAAGCTACCTGTCCTGCCACCACAGTGCAGGCCACAAACCTTCCTAATGTAAAACAACTGGTCTGAAGCCCAAGTGCTTAATCCAAAAGACTTAGAATGATAGCTACACTTTAATCAAGTTACTACCAAGCAGTAATAAATACAATTGAATACTTTAAAGAATGCCTGGATGAGTGAACCCTGCATTCAAAAAAAAATATCACCAGAAACTTTCTTATTAACTCTGCTAAAACCAAAACCACCATAGCAACCACTCACCTCCTTACTTCAGTCTTATATGGTGATCCTGTCCTTATCAACTTGAGTTATCTGTTAAAACTATACTTGAAATATACTAAAACAAAGTTACTATATTTGCTGCCAATAGACAATACTATACACATCACTGCAAGGTCCTTAAAAATTTGAACTGTCTTGAACTACCCCATTAACTGGACTTCATACAACTAGCTACTACCCACAGCATCATTTATAAACCCCACGCCTGTCCTGCTCTAAGTTCTGTTCTTCCTTCCTATCACCCAAACAGACTCCATTCTAATGGTAAACAACTTCTCACCAGCTATAAACATCAAAAAACAATTAGAAATAGCCTTTACTGCTACTCTGTTGCCAAAAAATGGAATTCTATTTCACAGGCTATTAGAACTGCAATATACCATCCTTCCTTCAAGCATCTTTTGAAAGGCCATGCATTAAACTCATGGCTTTGCTAATGCTATACCCCTGGGTGAACATAAATCTTATTTACTTTTCACCACTGCTATCTGTACAGATTCTTTATCCATCTCTACTTCCTCATCTTCATTTGGCTGTCCTACCCTCTCTACCACTTTACATAAGCTTTTCTTATCACCCCCTCCCCATTTATACTAATCTATCCAAATCCCCCCTTATATTTACAATTAAACTAAACACATGACTTTTACTTATTACTACTTTGAATTGCCAAAAGGATGCTCTCCAGAGTTGTATATAGTGTTCTACTTAGCTTTTTCTCATTGTTTTCTTTGTAACATATCTTAGTATATCTCTGTGCCTTACAACATTGTTTATTACTTTTGAAATGTATAATTTTCAGTTGTTTCTTATGTAATGTGTTTGAAATGTTTGTATTTTCTATGTTAAGTGGAGCTTTTCTCCCCTGGGGCTCTGCTTTAAAGGGGCTCTTGTGACCTATTTGGACTTTCCTGGTAAACAAATGTCAATAAATAAATAACTGACCACTTCTGGAACCACTTGTCAGAGTCACTAAAAAACATGTGTAAGAGCCTCATTGCAGATCTGCAGTGGTATGTATAGGACTTGTTGCACTTCTTAAACAAAAGAAAATGGGTGTCCTGTCAACTATTGCCAGCTCTCTCAATTCAATGCCTCTCTACACCCTGCTTCAAGATTTATGCCTGTTTCATGTCTTCACTCACACAGTCCATACATCTCTTTGCTGGACACTCTTGTTTCCTCATCTCATTCTTCCTATCTTTCCCACAACTTCTTCACCAGATTGCCTTGTGCTTTCCTGCACCTACAAACCACTGTAATCTATTCTCTTTGACCTTCCCTGCAACTGGAGCTACATTGGCTTCTGATCCAGTGTGCTCATTATGCCATCTGTCCCACATTGTGCATCCTGCCACCCATCACAAACTCTTCACCTCCATCACCGATAGCTTTCTCAACTGCTGTTTTAGCTTCCCACGTTTCTGTACCGTACAGTACATCTGTTCGCACCACTGTTTTGTATATCATATTCTTCAGCTTCTTTGGTAATCTTCTGTTATACACTATACCTGATACTCTGTGCCAGTAAGCTGCAGACCCACTAATTCTAGATTTGACCTCCTCATTCAGACATTCCTTATACTTAACCATCCCTGCCAGATACGTGACACTGTTAACTTGTTTCACTATTTTCCTAGCTATCTCAGTTCTCAGCATCTTCTGATTTACCCCATTTGCTGCCATTCCAACTGTGTTATCTGTACTCAGTTTCATTCTGTGTGCTTTCAGTTTTGCATTCTCATATCAGTTGCTGAAGGTCATGCTATGCTACATTATCTACAAACAACAACTGTGTTGATCTTTTCTCTCCGACCTGTTTGCTAATGTAGTCCACCATTGGCATGAAGAGCAGTGGACTCAGACCTGAATTCGGATGTAGACTCACTACCTCTGGGAGCCCCTCTGGGAGTCTGAATGCAATTCATACTTGTCTCACTGGACCTTTGTACATGTTGTTGTCTTTCGACTTTTTCCAGTTAGGGGTCACCACAGCGGAACTCCAGTCCGCTAATGATTGGCAGTAGATTTTCACGAATGCCGAGGTGCCACCTCGATGTCCAACCTTCAACGAAGCCATGCCCATTTATGCATGTCTTTCAAATGCCACCCAACCACATAGTCTGCTCTATTTCTACCAATGTTTCTAGGTCTTTAAACCATCACTTCACTGTGCAAATCAGTTTTCTTGGAACATTGTCATATGTTTTCTCCTAGTCTAAGAAATACCAGGTGGACTCTTTCTTTATCTCTAGCTTTTTGTAATTATCTGTCTCACTGAAATTATTGGGAGAGATGTGCTGCATCTTATTCTGAATCTGAACTGCTTATCTCCTATCCTACTTTCTACTGCTCTGCTTATTTGCTTATCAGCCACCCTCTCCAGAACTTTCATGCTGTACAACAAGAATTTCATATCTCTATACTGCACACAGTTGTGAATGTCCCCTTGGTACTTGTACACTGGCAGGAGAATGCCTATTCACCAATCTCATGTTTTTTGCCTCTCTCTCTTTTTTTGTTAAAGGCATATCCCAGATGACTGGCTGTGTACGTTTGATTAGGCCAAAAAAGAATGGTTGGCTGCAAGTATTTCTGTTGTCTTCATTACTAACTCTGTGCCACTGTGCTATGTCTAATTATTAACTCAATACACTTCTGTCATCTTCATTATTAACTCTGTTCCACTGTGCTATATCTAATGATCAACTGCATGCTCTTCTGTTGTCTCTGTCAGTGCTACCTCTGTACCACTGTATTATGTCTATTGATTTACTGCATGCACTTCTGTTGGCTTCATTGCTACTAACTCCTTACCACTGTAGTATGTCTAAAGATTACAAGCTGCGGTTGTGCAGTGGTAGCATTGTCGCCTCACAGCAAGAGGTTCTCCCATTCGATTCTCGGCTGTAGCGCCTTCTGTGTGTAGTCTGCATGTCCTACCTGTGGTCGAGTGGCATTTGAAAGACATGCATGAATGGGTGTGCCTTGGTTTAAGGTTGGGCATCGGGCTGGCACCTCAGCACTGTAAAAATTCACTGCCAATCATTATCGGAGTGGAGTTCTGCTGTGGCTACCCCTAACTGGGAAAAGCCGAAACAACAACAACTTCTGTATTCTTCATCACTACTGTGTACCACTGTGCTATGTTTGATGATTAACTGCATGTACTTAGGTTCATAGGTGTGTACTAGGCTAATGACCCTGGAGCCTTTACAAGCCTAGCCATTAAGATTACACTGGCATCGTGCCACCCGACCTTAGTTCCCAGTGCCTCTGTTGAGTATAACCACTGGAGTGATCCCTGCCATGAATTTTCTATTTCCCATACACTCATCAAGATTTCTCCTGAAGAGAGCCAGTGAGGTGCTCGTTTTTGACAAGTATGGGAAGTCTATTCCATAGCATGGGCAGTCTCTGGGTTATGAACCTATCCTTCCAGCATGTTTTGTTGATTGGAGTATTGAGGTTGAAGTCTCTAGAGCATGTGGTACGGAGGGATTGGGATTTCTTTAGATGTAGCATTTCTAACAGATCTGGATCAGACATGGCTTTGTAAGTCAAGCAGAGATGGCCTCTAAGTAGGCGATATGAAAAAGATAATAGTTGAAGTTTTTTAAGTCTGTCCATATAGGACAAATGTTTAAGGCCTAGGATCCTCTTTTTTGAGGTACTTTTGTGGCCTCTCCAGTTGCTGCAAGTGTTTAGTGAGGCACATACCAAATGGGGCATTGTACTCAATGATTGGCCTAATGAGGGAAGAGTAGAGGGAGACAATGACCTCTTTCTTCCTGGATGCAAAACCATTAGTAATGAGATGTGTCACATAGAAGGACTTTCTGACCACAGTGACAATGTGGTGGTCAAAAGAGAGGTTGCTGGCAGCCTGTGTTCCCAGATCTCTTATAACGCCTTCTGTGTTCAGCAGTCTATCATCGATGTGGTAATTCATGGTAAGTGAGTTTTTCCCAAAGGGGATGACGACACATATTTTTGGCATTGAGCTTAAGGCCATGGTTCTGACACCAGTCATTGGTTTCAGTGAGGCCTTTCTATAGGATGTCAACATCACTTGGGGAGTTAATAATAGCTCCCAACTTGCAATCGTCTGCAAACATTGTCAGCCAGAGTGCCTTCTTGTTGGCCTGGACTTCAGAGAAGTCGATACTAAACAGGAGAGGACCCAAGACCGAACCCTGTTGGACTGCACTCATGACTGGCCGGATGTCTGAATTGGAGTCAGCTACTTCGACACTGTGGCTTCTACCTGTGAGACCGTTTGCAACCCACCTAGTGATATAGAGGTTGATGCCTAGCATAGTGAGTTTTTCTGTGATGCCTGATTGGGGAATAGTATCAAAGGCCTTGGACAAATTAAGGTAGGCTGTTTGAACCACCTTGCCTTCATCCACAGCTCTGGTGACTGACTCAAAGAAGTTGACCAAGTTGAGCAGGCATGATCTACCCTTCACAAAACCAAACTGTGAGGCATCCAGAGTTTGGAGATTCCCTATATCCTTGTTTATTAGGTCCATGATGATGCATCCCATAGCTCTGCATATCAGACTTGTTAGGCTAATGGGGCGATAGTTCCCAGGGTCTGTAGTCACTCCTCCTTTGTGGAGAGGGATGACTGTAGCAGTGCACAATTTGGTAGGGACAAAGCCTGAGGTGAGGCTGTGATTGAACAGGGCACAGAGGTGAGCTGCCAGTTCACTCTGTCGTTCATGTAGAACACAACCAGGGATAATGTCATGTCCCATAGAAGCTGTATTCTTGGCCTTGGACAGTACTGTTTTAACCTGTGCAGCAGTAATACTGGGTGCCTGGCAATCTACTGGCATTGTGACTGGCCCTTTGTGGGGGGCTAAAGTTGACAGTGAATCTGTCGGCCAGTATATTGGCAACATCTTTTGGCTTGGTATAGGAGGTACCATTGTGCAGTAGCTCAGAGCAAATCTGGGTATTGCCGTGGAGATTCTTTACATAACTACAGAAGGCCTTGTGGTTGTCTTTACTATCTGCTGCAATTCTGTTTTCATAGCTACCTTTAGAGAATTTGATAAGGGAGCTCAACTTTTTGTTGATGCTGATAAAGGAGTTTTTCCAGTCTTCGGACTTCACCTTATTCTGCATTAGTTTCATCCTTCTGTTATCGAGTTTGTTTATGGCAGGGGACCACTAGATTGGCTTCCTTTTCTTGGAGGAGAGCATCTTGGTTCTATTAGGTATAGCAAGATCCATGCATCTGTGTATGTGTTTGTACAGTGCATTGGTGTATGATTCAGTGATCATGCAACTATTCTCCATTTGTATGGGTGCCATGAAGTTAGCCATCTCTGTTTTTAGGAGCCCAAAGTTAGCTTTGAAGAAGTTTTTCATGGTGGTTACCTTTGTGGGGGGTGGGAGGGATGTGGATTTTCAAGGTGATTTGTTTGTGGTTGGATCTAACCAGGGAGGAGTTGACTACTGGTGTAGAGCAATGATCATCCATATTAGTAATGACTAGGTCAAGGATGTTGCTACCTCTAGTGGGGGTAAGAATGAGCTGGTCCAGGGCACTGGAATTAATGAATTCCAGGAAACATTAGGCAAGTGTATTGGTACATGAGTAGTTTTCCCAGTTAATGGAGGGGTAGTTGAAGTCACACAGTATGAGATTGTTAGGTTGGACCCTAATATTCACCAGGGTGCTTAGGAACATGGAGTGTGAGTCTTGGGACATGGTTGAGAACCTATAGCAGGCATTGACCTTAATTGCTGTCTTACCCAAATTTGGCTGCACCTGAAGTATCTCAGATGCATTATGTCTGCACATCCTTTATGAATATGGAAACATCACCACCTTTGGAGATTTGGTCCAAGTTCTGGGCCGAAAGGTGTGGAATGAGTTATAGCCTGGTAGTGCAGGTGTGCTTTCTGCTGCCTTGAACCAGGTCTCTGTTACGGCACAAATGTCAATGGTCTCCATTTTAAGGAGTGCTTTGAAAGAATGCATTTTGAGATTTAGAGTTCTAGCGTTTAGCAGCATGACCCTCCGATTGCATTTGTTTGTAGCTGTTACAGTGGTAATTTGATCTTTGGAACACCAACAGAAAAAGGCACTATAGGGATGGCAAGAGCCTTGGCCAGTATCCAGATGCCCAGGGGTGACAGATGGAGGCCATCTCTGGCAAAGCATAGAGGTCTGTCAATCATGTCATCCCCTGCAGACAGATACTGGATCCCCTTAGAATGACACCAGAAACTTAGCCAATTGCTGAAATCAATTATTTTCTGCTTGTGCTTTGGTATCATTCTGGGTGATGGTAGGATGCTGCTCAGGGTTAGGGCCATACCTACATAGGCTACATAATCTGAGAGCTCCCCCATGTCTCTTTTCATGTAGTCCAGGGAGGTATGTCTCAGCTCATTCACACCCACATGTACAATGACAGAGTCATATTTGTACCTGTTGTTGAGGGACCTGAGTGCATGCAATATGTGGTAGATCCTGGTGCCTGACAGGCAGCTGACTGTTACTTTCTCCTTATTCAACCTAGTGAGTGGGGCATCAGTGTGCCTCACTGTCTAGTCACCTATGATCAGTGTGTTGGGCATGCTGTTTTGCCTTAGGGGCTTTGGTTGAGTGGCACACTGTTTAGGAGAGTTATGTGTCTCATGATTAGTGTGGTGTTGTGGTGGTCGAGTGCATTTCTGCCTTGGAGGTCTCTGTTGTTTTGGTAGATATTTATTGAGAGCCTCTGCAAAGGTGGGTGTATGGTTTGTGTTTTTATGTGAAGGCAGTGCTGGTGTCTCTGTTGTTTTGGTAGATATTTATTGAGAGCCTCTGCAAAGGTGGGTGTATGGTTTGTGTTTTTATGTGAAGGCAGTGTTGGTGTATGTTCTTGAAGGCTATGTGTTCCATGTGGTGTGGTGCAAATGTTGACCTTCTCCTCCTGACCAGCTATTCCGGTCTTGGATGGAGAGTGCGTGGCTTCCAATTTGGATATATATGTGCATCTCTCGCAAGTCTGGGTGTCGGGAGGTAAGAGGAGAGGGTTGTCAGTGTACATGAGGCAGTTGCTACATTGCCTTAGGATGCTCAAGTTCACCAGGTGAATAGGAGAAAGCCCAGGGAACTGACCTTTAGACATGCCTGGAGGGGTGGGCATTAATAATAAGTACTGGGGCTGTTTCCTTGTAGAACATTTAGTGCTGATAGAACTTTTGTGTGCTACAATTGCTACAAGAATTCTGGTAAAGTGCTAGACTAATAAGCTAGTAAAAGTGCAGGAGAGGAGAAAACTAGCAGATCTAAGAGAAAAATTGAAGAGCATACTAACTTACAAAACAGTCCTGGCTACAGTAAATCTGTATCTGGACTAGACTAGTTACAGTAGAGGCAGGAAGCAAGCGCAAATATGGGCTTTTAAACCAGAAAGTTGAAAGAGATTGAAAAACTGCCCAAATGGCTAATAAACTACAATTTCTGGGCCAGAAACCACTCCTCTTGACTAGAAAGGCTAACTAATGCCTACCACTCTTACTGATACGTTCGAAGGCTTCCCTCCAACACAGAAAGGCTTGGGGGATTCAGAAGCTTAAATACAATTCTGGATACAACAAATCTGTATCTGGACTAGACTAGTTACATGAGAGGTAAGAAGCAAGCGCAAATATGGGCTTTTAAACCAGAAAGTTGAAAGAGATGGAGCAACTGCCCAAATGACCAATAAACTACAATTTCTGAGCCAGAAACGACTCCTGTTGTAGTAGATAGGCTACCTAGTACTTACCTCTCTCACTGATAAGCTAGAAGGCTTCCCTCCAATACAGAAAGGCTTTGGGGGCTCAGAAGCTTACAAACAGTCCTGGATACAGCAAATCTGTATCTGGACTAGATTAGTTACAGGAAATGTGGGAAACAAGCGCAAACGCAGGCTTTTAAACCAGAAATTGAAAGAGATGGCAAAACTGTCCAAATGGCCAATAAACTACAATTTCTGGGCAAGAAATCACTCCTCCTGTGGTAGATAGGCTACCTAGTGTTTACCACTCCCACTGATAAGCTAGAAGGCTTCCCTCCAACACAGAAAAGCTTGGGTGGGGGGCTCAGAAGCTTACATACAGTCCTGGATACAGCAAATCTGTATCTGGACTAGACTAGTTACAGGAAAGGTAGGAAACAAGCTTAGAATTTTTTTTTACAGAAAAGTAGCTAAAACAGCACTAAAAGCAATTCAAGTGCAGTGCAAGCTAGCACACTTCAGTGTGTAGCAGTAATAAAGCAAATACAGTTTAAATAAATGCAATTTATTCAAAATGTATTCTGAACTGAATTCAGTTATTGTTTTATTCAACCCTGAACAGTTAAAAAGTGCCAAAAATGTTCTTATCAGCTGAAAAGCACACTCAGAGCACAGAGAGATTCTAGCAAAGTTTTTTTTTTTTTTTTTTTTTTTTTTTTTTTTTTAGTAAAGT